>NW_015150840.1:707480-721227 GCF_000732505.1 Cyprinodon variegatus
ACCTCCATTATTTGAATGTCAGCAGACAGCAAGAAGCCTCCCAGATCTCCAGATGCATTTGAGATATCAAAAAAGTACTCCAGGGTGTTGTTCAGCATGGGGGTGAGTAGAAAATGAAGGCTAATCATGTTTTGGGTGTACTATTCCTTTAAGTCTGTGCTATACATGCACCTTTATTTATTTAATCAATACACATACTTTAGTTTGCAATAAAACTTTATTCTTAGTTGAAATGCATGTGTTCTATTTGTAAGCGCACACATTTAGTTCACTATATTTGTTTGCACTCATTCATATTTCTGTTTTTGTCACTAATCTGTTTCTTACCTTCTATGGTGCCTAGCAGTTTGGCCAGACAAAATATGGTAACCAGGGCTCAGATCTGCTAAATGCAGGAGGGGAAATTGGACTGTTCTATCTGCTGCTGCTAGAAGGGGGGGAATTTGAATGTTCCTAATCTAACTTTTTGCATTTTTCACTTAGGATTTGTTTTGCGGTTGGTGTGTTTTCATTTTTCTCCTAACTGTACTGCCGATGTTTGTAATTTGATGTTGTTTGTTTAGTTTGATTTACCTCTATTCTGTTAAAGGTATGATCAGCCAGTTTATATATATACCCTTGTGTGTCATTTCTTTGTTAGGTAGGGTTATGTTTCGTTACCGAACCCTTGTATTTTTTTGTATGCTTCTTCTTTGGGTTAAAAAAAAAATAAAAATTGTATTAATTCTTGTGACTCATGCTTCTTTCCTCAGTCCCCCACATTACTCATAAAAGGAGCAATGGTTATTTATTGTTACTGGTAAACACTGACAAGCTTAAAATGATGCATTGCTCTGTGTCCCATTATGCGCCTCCAGTCCCCTGGTTGTGATGTGTCTTAAAACATTTGTCATCAGTACACCCAATCCTCTACTTGCACCACTTTAGCACCACTTGCCTGTTTATAAATTGAACTTAAAGGTATAGTGGAGGATTTTCTTTTTCCAGGTGGTTCATCTAAATAAGTGGTCCTCCTAATTGTCAATTATTCTGGTGATATGTTTACATACGGCCGTCCAACGTGCTTGTCCCAATAGCTAGCTATGTTTTTCAGTGCATACCCTCTTTCAGGCGTATATTTTTGGTGAGCTACAGTTTCATCCAGTCATTGAAGCTTGACTTTCTCACTGTGGTTCTTTGAAAATGACTGAGGGGTGTTTTAATGAAAAAATGTCTACAAAGTGTATGAGAAGAATAGAAAAGCCTTAGAAGAGAGAAACAGGACCACAGTGTTTTTGATAAATTCTTTCATGCGATGGCGTATGCTAAAAGCTCAGGTCAGGCTTCCCACTGATTACTCAGTTGCAAAGTTTCTAGTCAACAGGTAAAGTTTGGCCAGGTAAACAGGTAAAGCTTGTACCAGTGGCCTTTTTTGCCAAGAAACTTCTCATATATAAATATAGGTGAGATGAGATCTTATCATTGCGTCCAAGCACATCCTTGAGGAGAAATGGGCTCCTGCATGCTCTCGCATGTGGTTGTGCATGTGCATTTTTTTTTTAAGTGGAGTGGGCAGGTCTTTTAAAATATAAAATATTAGCAAAAATCCTCCACTATACTGTTAACACCACTGACACTTCTATGCTTGTTGGCTCAGAGGTTTGAGAGTGGTGGGTTGACTTCAACCCCCTCTTTGACCATGGGCCTTTTAAAGATCCCACAGATGCATCAAATACGTATCTAAATCTTGACTTGCAGTCTGCTGTGAAAGGGTCTTAAGACTGTGAACCTCAAAGATGACTGATAGTAATAACAACATGTTAGTTCAGTGTGTAGAATCTTCTTTAAAAAAACCCACCAAAAGGGATTCATCCATCTACTCCGGTCAATTTCTTTGTCTGTCAAAGGTCAGCTGAAAACACAATCTCTTCAGAAGCTAAAATCTTTAGCAAGTGTTGAAATTGCCTAAACATTCTCAGTTGGTCATCTTGAAACTGGGGGTTTTAACCTTTCATGTGTTTTTGCTCACATCACAGCTGACTCTCCTCTTTAGAGTCACCCTTTTTGTCATTCATTACCAAACCTCTTCAACAGGAAGTCAAAGGAATATGCAGAAGTTACAGAATGGCATCAAAACACTTATAACTGGCATATGCACTGATTTAAATGACTGAGAGGTAACTTTCTGTAATGATATTCCACTGCTGCCCAGTTCTAAATAAGCAAATTCCTAATTGGTCAGTACTGTGGACATCAAAGGTGGAGTAGGGAAGTATCCTGAGTTGACCACATCTGTTTTTAAATAAAAAAACAGCAAATATTTTAGAGCAGCCATTATTTCTTTATACACTGTCTAGTAAAGGAAAAAAAGTGAAAGCAATATGTTAATATTTCACTGCATAAACTTTATCTTTGTTTTTATCATGACATTTTGCAGATAAGCTTATGAAATGTCACTGAATTCATTTCCACCTAGGGTTTCAATAATTTCTCTACACAGACTGAATCAAACCAATGAATGAAGTCGCCGGCAAAACCACCCAAAAGATTCTTCTTGTAATTAAAGTCTATAGACTTTCTTTTGTCAAACACTTGTATTAGAAAAAAAAAAAAAAAAAAAAAAAGCTAGTTATAGCTAGTTATGTTGTATTTTCAGTCAGCTATAAATGGCTATTCAAACATCTGACCATTTAAAACAAAGCCTTGTAATTCGGCCCAAACACACTTTAACATGTGTTACTTTGCCTGATGGCTGCAACGCTTTAACATTTTTTAAGCAATGGTCAAATCATTTTAGGACTGAATAAATATGCAGGCATCAGACCGCATGGCAGTTTTTATAGAATCTTGCAAATTGAAGATTACAATTAAGTTAGCCGGAGACTTAATGGGTTTTCTAATAGACCATACTACAGCATATCATACTACAGCATATCTGCCTTGTGTTTCCATGACATTACTGTAGAAGATATTCCAAAGCATGGCCAATACAATTTTGAGAAACCACAATTTACCAACCATATAGACCAGGTTCTTCTGAAGAGGAGGTCAGTTCAGTTGAAGTCAATTTAGTTTATTTCTACAGCACCAATTCACAACACATGTAATTTCAAGGCAGAATGAAATCACCCAGACAGATTAGTTGAAAGTTTTCTATATAAGGAAACCAAGATTGCACTAAGTTATTAATTCCTCCTGGAGGAGGATATGGCGATGGTAGATGTTTTCTTGCATTGTGTCGTTCTCTCTTCAGCAATCTCTCACACTGAGCATGCAGCAACAGTGGAGAGGAAAGGTCTCTCTGTTAACTGGAAGAAATCTTTGGCAGAACCAGGCTTAAAGGCCAGAACACACCGAATCTGGTTTTGGGTCTGATCCGACAGAAAATCGTGTCAAACAAGGTTGTGGCGTTTAGCGCTCATTAAAAGTCAATGGGGATATTACACCTGACAGGACTTTACACAAGGTGGCTTGGGTAGGTCAAACTGAGAAAGACCCCAGGTCTATTTTAGTCGGGCTATGCAGCCATACAGCTGCAATTTTATGGGCCTGACAGGAAGAGAGATGTGGTTACAAAGTCGCGGACAATACAAAATTAAAATGTGTTCATCACACAGGGAAAGAGTCAGGGTGTGTGCGATTTCAGAGGCTGCATCCTCCAAGGACCTGGTCTATCTGGATTGGATCCTTCAAGGTCCATAAGAAAAAAAGTGTTTGGTTTAGTGGAGGTTTTGAGGACCCAAATGCAGAGAAGAGTAGTATGAGTTTGGATGTTTTAATGAAAGTCCAAGGGAAACAGAGGCAAAAGTCCAAAATTCAAAAATACTGAAAACCAATAAAAGTCCGGAAAAATACTCATGGGAAACAAGAGACTAGGAAGTAACTAAACATCTACAACACACAAGAAACCAGAACTAAATGAAGGCTCTGGTGCCCAGCACTACTACTATAAAGATTACTATCACCTGTGTAGGCTACCCAAGTACTCCACAAAGATCCTCTAGAGTGGAGATGCACAACTCGCACTAACCCACACACAGGAACCCTGACATAAGGAGGGAGGAAGAGTTTTGGCTATGGATTCAAACAGGTCCAGCTTTCACCAGTAGTTGACACACAAAGCAGGAAAGGAATGGATGCCGAGTGTCATATTTATAGTCCCCACACTGCAGTGATATTGGAATCTGTTCTAAAATTTCAGCCAAACCCATTGGCACAGGGACAGATAAGACCTTTCAATAAACCAAAATTAACTGCCACATATCTGACTCAATAACCATTTAAAACAACTATTTTCATTAATTCCATTCAGAACTATTCACAAAGTTGTATTATATTAAACTGCACCTAAAATATTCACCATTGTTCGGTTCTACTGTATCTACCTTTTTCCTCTGATTATGGAGTAGGCCACTTGCTTGGACTCGCAATGAATCATGGGATACCCAAGGCTAAGGAGGATATATCATTCCTCAAACCGGGCAAAAACAAGAATACATTTGTCGGTTGCATAGAGAGGAGTCTTTCAATCCACACAAGCCTTGGCGCTGCACTATGACATAAAAGGCCGACGAATCTGGCCTTTGGAGGACGCAGCCTCTAAATTCGAATAAAACATTAAAAAAGTATACTTTACCCATGATAGGAATTCAGGAGGACAGAAAAATGATAAAGTAAAATATAGTGATCCTCTTTGAGTCTCACAAAAAAAAAACTAAATAAGGGCAGACAGAGCAGGTGAGCATGCCGTATCTCTCTCAGCTCTTTACGAAAAAAATAAAGAAAAACTTTTCTCTGAGAAACAGAGAAAAGTCGTACGCAACCGGAGTGTTCTGGGCTCTAGAAGCTGCCTTCTGCCTAAGCTGACTGGGGGTTCAAGGAAACACAAGACATACAAAGCAAATATAGAGCCTTAAAAAGGTAATATTATTCTAGCTCTATTACATATATATATATATATATAAATAAGCGACTGTCCCCCAGATACATGCTCATCTAGGAGGAGTTAATCCTGAAAGTCATTGACTGCTGGGTATCCTAGATAGAAAACATTTGAACCTATCTGTTTCTATGACTTGATTTAATTAACTTAATAACACGTTTTGTACTGAAAGATGAGGAGACATAAGCATAAAGCCTAATGCCAGGTCAGTTTCCAACCAGTTCACAACTTCCTGCTTATAATCAAGCATCTGTCAGTGAGCCAGTTTAGCGAAGTGAGCCATTTAGTGGTCTCAGTCTGAGGAAATGACACATCGTAACCAGTGTTGAAGCTTTAAACATCACCCTCGATAGCTTTAAATTGAGAGAGAGCCCTTCAGGTGAAAGACAAAACATTGCCACAAAAACAAATGTCCAGTTTTTATGAACTTCTTTTTAGATTAAGATCTCTCTAATAGTAACAGGATGTGTCTGTCCTCTTATGGTTTTTTACTTAAATAGAAAAAGTACTATTCACAACTACTACTTCAGGCATTCCAAGGAACTAGAATATAGCTTTCTCTCTTTTATTTTCTCCAGACTGTTTCTGGAGCAATGACTGTTTTAAGACTCAATACTGACGTATGAATCATTAAAGCAACAAAAAGGCAACTTTACCCAAGGGATCTACCAGTGTTGCCTCTGGAAACAACAGACTGGATCTTTTACACTGACATCCTGTCACAAAGATACAGTTGTTATTTGTTCAACTGTGTCCAAAGAAATTGCAATTATTTTTGAAAGTATCACAAATAATCATTACAAAGGCTTTTGTAATGAGTGCAGGCATGTTCAGCAGAAAACACCTTAATATGTTTTCATCAAGGTTGGAGAATTGAAAAAGAATCACTGCTTTTTAGAAAATCTAAGATAGAAAATGGGGTGAATGATGACTTTTACTATAAATGCTAAATTATGTAGAATCAAAGATTTGCTAGATTTTAATATCTGTCTGTCTATAAACACACTCATACACAGACGTTGTGTTACACTATCCTTGTGGTGACTTAATTTACTGCAATTCATTTTCCACTAATCTTTACGGCCTAACCATGAGCCTTATGCTAAACTAAACCATTACCAACACGTACCTAATCTATACTCAATTTACACGTTAGTGCTTACCCTAACCCCCTGCTCCAAGAAAAAAACCTTTTGTCATCGGAACCAGTCATGGGGTCCCCAAATAAGTCCCCAAAATGTAGTATATCCTCAAAAGGATGTGTCACACATGCACAAGCTATATTTTATATATATATATATATATATATATATACGAAGTAAACATGCCTGATGGAGCTCCTGAATGAAGCTTTTGTTGCCTAAAAATTTGAGGCAATCACTGACTGATCAGGTGTTTTCAGTAATGTTCAGGAATGTTCTCTGCAGAGAGTTATGTGAACAAGATACATAATTATCTTACGTAATTTGTTTGGGACAATTTGGTTTTTTTTTAAGATAGTTTCCTTTTATAAAATTTCTAAATCAGTATTTTATTTTACTAAATTCTAATTTTGTGACTTTTTATTTCTAAATACTTTTTTCAGTTTTGCGTTATTTGAATTACTAGTATGAATGTCAATATGGCAGTGTTTTACAGCCACATGAAAGTAGGACCTGAAAGTCAAGGAACTCCTATTCAGTAACTACAGCTCAGATGGAATTGAATAATCTACTTAAAATAGATCTGGAGCAAACCTTAAAAACTAATGCAAAATGACCACAAAAAAACTGAGAATTTAGTTGTTTGAATAGTTCATTCGAAGTCCATGCTGGATCAGGACAAGAAGAATTAACTTAAGTTACCACTGCTTAACATCAAGGTATCATAGTCATTTAAACTTTCTGCAAACTATTAAAAAACAAAGAGCAAAAACAACAAAACAAAAAACAGAAGGGGTTACTCACAATTTAAAATTTTTCGCTGCGGTGGAACCTTCTGGCATTATTTTGCTGTTTACCTGAACAGCAGCGAATGAAACTCCTCAGAGTGCTGCAACTATACTTCAACTATAGCTACAGCTTGGTCCGCAGATGCAAATCAAAGGCGCATCAGCTGAGGGATGGCCACACTACAACCAGCTGACTCCAGTGTTGCTAGGTTACTGGGTGAACTGGTTTACATGTGGAACACATTTGCATAAATCTGACACTGGTGTTTCCACTCCATGGGATAGACAAGAGAAATGGAATGAATGAAAGACTTAGCTAATGGGAGCAATAACGACAATTAGGCTCCACTCGTGTCTTGACAAGGATTTGTTGCTAAAAATGTAACTATTTGTGCTGATTTAAAATCGTTGATATAGAAATAGGAGATTATGAGATAAACAGGAGTTATATCTAATAAAAAGCAATAAGTATTTTGCTTAATGTAACTACACTATGCCAGTGTAAGAGGAATATAATTTAGAGAACTTAATGAACAAGTCCAAAGAAAGCAAAAAAGTTATTTCTTTTTTTCTCAACTTTTTGTTTTTCTTCTCATAACACTTTTTTTTAGAGATAACTAATATCCAAAGACAAATATGCATTCTGCACAACTCTAGTAATGAGCTCATGGAAAAGACCTAATAACACTTTAGGTCATTAATGTGCAAGATGACTATGTAGAAGTCTATATGTCATTAGGTTAATGGTGGGCCTTGCTGGTTGTGCAATATGCTTCACATTCACAGACACAATCATTAAACACACACATTGGAACCCAAAGATACAGTAGCCTTGGCAAGGAAAGTTTCTTTTAGACTGCAACTGTGTGGTAAGCGAGTGGCGCTTGAGGAAAAGATTTGTTTTTTGACAGAGATAGTGGGCTTTCCTCTCCTATCTGGGCTTGTAACACTAGTCAGCTTCCATCCAGTGATTGTATCGTACAAGACAGTATCACCACAATCAACACACAGACAGTCTAAGAGGGAAGAGAGCTTCAGACAGAGTACTTTTATAGACTTTTTCAAGAGATCACAGTGACAATTTAATAATGTACTACTTGATTTTAATTTGAGAGATGCAATAACATGCTGATTTAACTTTATTTATATGGCCTGTTTAATCAACATAATAAAACGGTGATTAAGGGTTCTAAAATTATTATACACTAAACATTTTATTGTTATTATAAAAACATGTCTGTGTTTATATTTAAAAACTACCATTATTAACTTTCATTTAATTTCATGAAGGTTTTCAAGGTGAAGAAAATATATTGTAGATTTTAAATAAATTAATTTTCTCAGAACAAAGACGTGGATTGAATGTCTAGTTTTTTGTCTAGCAGGGATGAGGCAGTTATGGTAGCTAATACATTAAATTTAAAGGAAATTAAATGTTGCAGTAACTCATTTTCTTTTCAAATTAAAGCTTTTTTACAATGCCATTTAGTTAGCATTGTGCATCAAACTATAATGTAATAAAAAGGGTACCGTATGCCTTCCTCTCTAAACAAGAAGATTAGTTGGTTGTGAAAATTCCTGGTTGTAAAAAACTCTACATTTTGGAGATAAATAAGTCCCATTTCTGTAAGTAATACTATTTTGAAATTTCACTTGGCAAGATACAAAAAGCATATCTGTTAGGAGGCTGACAGCAAGATGAATATCAAAGCAGATAGCCTAATTAATCAGTGAGCTAATTTCCAGTTTTTAGACATGTTGTTTCCCACATAGCAAAATGGTACAAGGAGATAATGTTTGGTACAAAAACTGCTTGAAAACTACTGATGTCTAGTGTTTCTTCTCTAATATGCTTATACAAAAATGCAGAGAACATCCAAATGGTTTGAAGACAAAAGCCTCAGCAAGTTTGCAATCCCTCATGACTTATGTCTGATATGAGAATGTGCAGTCACCTGTAACTTTACCTGTTGCTCTGTTTCTAAGCTTGTTAACACAAAGAGTGAAATAGCTAAGTGCATACTAGCAACATTTACTGCATATTTGCAAAAAGTCGAACTAAGCATCTGAATGAGGAAACAGGCAATTAAAGGACTCTAAAGCCAGCGTAGTTTTTAGTCTGGATGGTTTGGTCAGAGTATTCCAAGAACTGTTGATCCATTTGTGCATAATTGATCAACATGTCAGACTTTGAGGTAGATGGACTGCAGCTGCAAAAGACCACACCCCCATTTCTCTTTGTGCACGCCCAATTTAAAATGTGCTGTTCTCGTAGATCATACAAGCTTACTGTGTCCACATACAGCGGGTACTATATAGTGGACTTTATAGCAAACTCAGCTAACGGACCGTTTGGACAGACGATCAGTGATTCTTGACCCAGTGGTCACGTAACTCCTCCTCCACAGTTTGTCGCCATCTTTGTTATTAGGTGCCGCTGTCGGGTAGTGACAGCCTATGGTGACAGCGGGCAGCTGTGACAGCAAGTCCCATAGTGCTTAGCGAGGAGAGAACTCCGACCAAAGCATTCTTAGATATATTTGCCTCTTTTGAGGCCTTTCTTTTCTTCCTATACACTTCATAGACACCTTTTCTCTTACGACCCTCTGCCATTTTCAAAATACTGTGGTGAGAAAGGTGAGCTTCAATGACTGAAAGTGCGCATGTGCAGAAAAAGATAGCTAACAGGAAGGGCACGTAGGACGGCCTTACGTAAACATGTCATCAGAGGAAAGGAGGACCAGACAAATAGGAGGACCACTTATTTAGATGATCCACCTGGAAATAAACAATCGTCCTCTATACCTTAAGGAACTATAATCTAGCCAAGTAATGTTGACTATGTGCGTCTGACAACACGTAAGAGTTTGTACTGCAACGGAAGAGCTTTCGGTTCAAACCCAAGCCTCACCTGTCAATGTTGTTGTGCCCTTGGGCAAGACGCTTCATCAGTGCTGCTTAGCAATGGTGGTCAGAGGGACAGATGGCACCTGTGTATGTCAGGCTCACTTTTCTCAGTGAGCCCCAGGGCAGGCGTGGCTACAATGTAGCTTGCCACCATCAGTGTCTGCATGAATTGAGAATGGCTTAATGTAGAGTAAAGTGCTTTAAAGGGGTCATAGAATGATTCTGTAGGGTATTTGGTGCTGGTCCTTAAGGTCTCTGAATAGGGTGTGTAACATTGGTTGGGCTGAAAATGGCATATTTGTTGTTGTATGAGCCCTAATGCAAGCCTGGTTAAAAGCTCTAGAATGAAACGACAGGTTTTCTTCGTTTTATGGTATGATCATGAATATTTAGAGGAAGCTGAGCTCTGATTGGTTGGGTTACAATAAGCGAAGCTGCTGAGCAAAGACGTATCATAGCAGCAAGCACTCACTCACTGAAACATCAAAATTGTTCATATGGTAGGGTGATCAGACATCCTCTTTTTCCCGGACATGTCCTACTTTTCATACCTGAAAAATGTCCGGGGAGAATTTCTAAATCATCCAAGATTTTGGTCGACTACAGTGCAACACTGGTTAAAACACACTGAGCTGGTCCAGGAATCCCTTCGTCCGGAGCCAGCGGGGAATGGAGCGACCGAACCCGACCCGGTCATGGTAGCCTTGATACCGGCGGCCCCGGGCTTCCCCCCATCTGCCTTAACGGCCCCCAACCCCCCCCTCCTCCAGTCACCATCCCAGAGTTTACGTCAACTCAGGGCTTTGTTTGGATTCGCACGTTTTATGGTGAAAGTTTAGAATTGTGAGATTTGCAGAGAAAGGAGGTGTCAATGGGGTTAGAACTTCTCTGTACATCAATTTCACCCACTGAACTATCGTTATTCATCTATGACAATGTAAACTCGGTTTTGCTTTCTATGACCCCTTTAAAAGAGTTGTATGAGTACAGGCCAAATACCATTCTATGACTGCTGTTATCTCATCTTCTGAACTGGTTTCTTTTTGAACAGAAAAATGTGTTCTTTCCACTCCAATGCCATCTACAGTCACCAGACTTCAACCCAGTAGACGACCTCTCCGAAGTGTTTGAACAGTTAACACTAACAGCGTAGACACTGACAATGTGTACCTATTAAAGTGTCTGGTAAGTCAATAATACAGTGTATTACATAAAGCATCTTTACAATACCGCATACTTTTGTACTGAAAATGGCCTCAGTGACAAAAGAATTTAAGCTTTATCTTTTTCTAAGAAATGAGTGATGCATTTTTTTCCAATATTGCGTCACTTACAAGGAGCACAGCCAGACTAAAGCAATCCATTTCACTTAGTAAAGATTTTGTCGCTGGAGCACAGTGCCTGCGTATAGTTATTACTGTAGTCGTTTGTATTGACTGCGACGGAGAGCGGAAAAGGGAAAAAGACAGAGATTGGGGAAGAGGAATAGCAAATGAAGGGAAAAAAACATCCTTGAGACAGTCAACTTTGCATTCCAGTGGTTGCAGCTGTGTGCCGTTTGAATGTGTAATTCCACCTCCTTGATTCACATTCAGCTCAGAACACGATGCTCTTCTATTAGGCTAATATTACTCAGATCAAATTAACCCGGGGCAATTTCATTTCTCTAATAGATTCCATCAAACGGGATATGCATGCTGCCTTGTAGCATTACAACTGCGGAGCGATCCAAGTGCTGAATGTCATCCAACACTGGCAGAATTTGACATTTAGTCATATCATCTAAAACCACATATGCACAACAATAGACTTGTATGAATTGGTGTTTATAGGCGTTTACAAACAGTGGAGGATAAAAAGTCAGCTGTGTTATAAATAGAAATGCCTCCTCATTCATTCCTGTCACCATTCACAGCTGAGATCGAATGAAAGTGCTTGTAAAAAATGAGGAAGAAACACAAAAAGTGACATTCATGAGTTCAGTCAATCAGTCACTTAGAATGGGGACAAAAGAATGCGTAACAATGAGGAGGAGAAGGAAAAGACGCACTGTCCTATTGTTCCCAGTCCCATCACGAAGTGCAAAATCTATGCTGGTCTAACCATGCGAGGCAATGAGAGCGGGTGCGAGCGAGCGAGAATAAAACGCGGAGGGAAAGCTGGTGATAATGAAGACTTCATTAATCAGTGCTGATACAAGCCCTCGTTTATCATGCTATTGTTGAAACCAATACAAATTCCTCCAGCGAGATGTCCTTAAAAAGGCCTGATTGTGGCAACTTTCACACTTGCTATCACACTGAAATAATCAGCAGAATTACACACCCTGAAAGACGGCATATGCCGGAGGAGGCATCCAAACATCTCCGCCTGCTTCACACTGCGCTGCTTTACAGGTGGTATGCACTTTATAGTCGTAATCAATTCAATAGAGCAGCTCAGGGTGGAGGAGGTGGGAGGAACAGGGTCCTCCTGCTGTTAGGGCTCACTACGCCTTTGATTCTTATAGCTATGAAAGCTGCAGGTTCACTAAAATGTTAGACAAAACTGACATATTCAATGAAAATGAGTTTGCCTATGCAGTAAAGGAACATAGGTGGTTTTGCTTTGGGTTATGGGAAATGAATGATGTAAGGCATCTAATTTTCCTTTACAGACAGCATTTGAGAATCAGTGGTAGCAGCAGCGTGTTCTCCTGCTCTCCTGTGGTGGTGTGTCATGTAAAACACATTTTTACAAAAAAAAGCATCTCTTAAATGAGTTGTATGTGAGCTTAAGGGAGTTTATATGACATTAAAAGCATTGTTAGCTCTATTAAAAGGGGATCGAATGATTCACAACAAAAACAAGCCATCCGGGAGCTAAAATACGAGGCTGAACATATTAAGGAATGACATTTTCACGAGGCCGCTTCCATCTGCAGTGCCTCAATCAGTTTGAGATATTACAGAAATGTGCTATCTAAATCTAATTCTGATTCTTGTCAGCCTAGAGGCATTTTATAAACGACCAAGTGTAAAAATCTTTAAGTCCAAATGAAAGACATAGATAAACAGGCCTAAAATCATTCCTCCATCAGGAGACGCTCGTGGCCTCTTTGCTTTCCCTTTCGTCTGTTTCCATCAGTCAGGCAAAGAGGTTGCTAGAGACACTGAAGCAAATCAAGGATTGTAGTTTTCTATTGTTTTAGTTTTAGAGACCTGGTGGGTTGATTAGACAAGCTTTGTGGGATTGTGTAGCTCCCCTTTAACCTCAGCCTGACCCAGGAGAAAGTCCCAATGCTATGGAAGAAATGCCGCCTCTGTGTCCTTAGCAAGATCAGCACTGCTACTCAAACAGACTTTTATTAACCCACCATCAGTAGTGGAGAGTAACAAAGTACATTTACTTAATAACTGTACTTAAGAACTTGTTTTGAGTATCTTTATTTGAGTAAATTTTGGAGGTGGTAGGCTACTTATAACTTTACCTACATTTCAAAGTCTAATATTGTACTTTGTACTCTACTACATTTCTAGGAAGCTGCTAGTTACTCACTCCTTTTGGCTCAGCTTAGCTTTGTAAAGTCGGGCCTACACTGGGCGATATTTTCAATCGTTGCATGCAGCTACAGCTCAAACTGTACGACGAAACCGCAGTTTCGTTCACAGCTCACGATGTATGTCAGCAAACTTTGCGATGCTCTGATACGACCTTAAGACGGCCGACTGAATTTCAAACATGTTTGATTTTCTCCCGACCTTATGATTGCTGATTGGGAGCTGGTCGTGAGAGGCTGATCGCCCCTCGTTACCCCCTGTGCACTACACAACACACAATCAGCCTAAAAGTTGTGCCGATCAAAAAAATCTCACACGACTGGAGAATCGGCCCAAAAAGGGCAAAAAAAAAAACGTACAGTGTATGCCCTGCTAAATTCACTGCTGCTGCTTTTCTTTCTTGAAATGCAGTTTCAAAATGCAAGATATCAGTCCTTAGAACTGAATTTG
>NW_015150840.1:723154-725189 GCF_000732505.1 Cyprinodon variegatus
GTATTTTCAAAATTGAGTACTTTAATACTTTAACTTGAGTCGATGTTTGAGTTACTTTTACTTGTAGTTGAGTAAGATTTGACTATGAGTATCAATACATTTACTCAAGTACTACTGTTACTAGTACAGTGGTAGTGGTACTACTTCATTAACCACTGCCCACCACAGCAGTCAGGTGAAGATCTTGCATACCCTCAATGAAAGAGTCACCATATGAAGAGATGTTCCTACTTGGATGAAGATTCTCAAACATTTTAGAGATGAATACAGTGTTGGTCAATATTGAGCCCTTTCTTGAATTGTAGGCTATTGCCCGTTGATAAGCGTTTGATTGATTGGGTCATAAACACCTTGTAACAGGTTTAAAGGAGTTTTATATAATTTAGGATCTCTTAATATCTGTCCTCGGTTCCAGTTAATTATTTTTTAATTAAAATTTGGTAAGGATCAGCAGAATATAATGTAATTAAATGTTAAATAAATTAATGTTATAAAAGTTAGCACACTAAAAAAGTACTTAGTTTAATGGCTAGCACTTATTGTTGGCTTGTTACAGAGAGTTATGTGCCAATTCAAAGTGTAAAATAAAATATAACATACAAATAAAGGACATGATGGCAAAATAATGAAGAATCTCAGAAGAAACGCATTGCAAAATATTCTTTTCAATATAAACGTATAAAATAAACAATTGCAGTCGGAAATGCATGTGTCAGGAGAAGATAAAGAACATCCAGTGACAATACTTACTGTTTACTGTATGTTTACCTGATCTTTGAAAAGCTCAAGTTACTCGTGGTGGTTAGAATAACTTGAGATTTTACTTAAGAAGGTGTAGTGATAATCCCACAAGAACATTACTTAAGTAAATGGGAAAGTAAGATAAAAAAACAAACAACTTTTATCTTTTCTCAAAAAGTAAATGTAACTTGTTACTACCCATCTCTTGTAACAATCACACTATGTAAAATCCACCTAGTTTTTCCAAGTTCTAAGGTTTTAATTTGTGGATTAACAAGTTCTTATGTCCTGATCTGAACAAATTCTGTTTGCAAAAATTCAAGTATGAAAAAACTAAATGAGTTCTATGTTAAAGAAGGCTATGTGTCACTAAAATGTGGCTGTATGTATTAGATACTGTACATGATATATAGTTATAGTTTTGCTTTTGAAAAAGGCTCTGTTCTTGTTGAGCCAACTTCTTCAGATCTAAAGATGTCGTAATCAGGATGATGGAAGCAGCAGTGAAGAGGAAAGCACTAATGAGAGCTAATGAGGGAAGAACTCATGGAAACAGCCTCTTGATTACCTGCCTGACTCGCAGTAATGGAGCACAATGTATCCATGATTATTGTGTTTCCAACAGTTAAATTAAAGTTTCTTTCAAAGTATCTCTCTGTACAAACACCTCTGGGCTCCACTGCTCCATCCTTTCCTCGGCCCTTTTACCACTGCATGTTGGACCTGTATTATTTATTAAGAAGTAGAAGCTTCCCAGGCCCCAAAACTGTGTTTCTGTTTGTTATTTCTTTGGCGGAACCAATAAAAAAAAAAAGAGAAAAGCAAAGTTTGACAAAGAGTGACTCACATAGACATGTTTAGCAAAATCTTTAGAAGACTTCTGGATCTCTGGTGAGTTAGAGTCTGCATGACTGACAGGCCATCTGTGGGAAACAGAAGAGCCAGACTGCTATAGCTGAGAAAACATTCTACACAAAGTAAATCCCCTTTAACTCAGTCTGTACACATTTGCAGAAGAGTCAAACCATCTTTCATGGGGGAGTGCAGTTTGTTTTTAACTTCAAGAAAGCCTTCAAATTTTCTCCATGGAACGGAAGAATGATAAGATAAGAAAAAGAATCCAATCCTGTTCAGTGGTGCATTGATCCCTGAGCCCCAAGGATATCACAGAAATCAAACAGAACTCTTGAAGCTAAGGGAATAGTCTGTTCCAACTGCTATTCGATCTACATATCTGCAATCTATTTTGTTTGTTATAAGCAAACTATTGTTAAAGAGATAAGACTTAAAAGTC
>NW_015150840.1:725244-731547 GCF_000732505.1 Cyprinodon variegatus
ATCTTTTCTCAAAAAGTAAATGTAACTTGTTACTACCCATCTCTTGTAACATTTACACTATGTAAAATCCACCTACAGGTTTTTCCAAGTTCTAAGGTTTTAATTTGTGGATTAACAAGTTCTTATGTCCTGATCTGAACAAATTCTGTTTGCAAAAATTCAAGTATGAAAAAACTAAATGAGTTCTATGTTAAAGAAGGCTATGTGTCACTAAAATGTGGCTGTATGTATTAGATACTGTACATGATATATAGTTATAGTTTTGCTTTTGAAAAAGGCTCTGTTCTTGTTGAGCCAACTTCTTCAGATCTAAAGATGTCGTAATCAGGATGATGGAAGCAGCAGTGAAGAGGAAAGCACTAATGAGAGCTAATGAGGGAAGAACTCATGGAAACAGCCTCTTGATTACCTGCCTGACTCGCAGTAATGGAGCACAATGTATCCATGATTATTGTGTTTCCAACAGTTAAATTAAAGTTTCTTTCAAAGTGTCTCTCTGTACAAACACCTCTGGCCTCCACTGCTCCATCCTTTCCTCGGCCGTTTTACCACTGCATGTTGGACCTGTATTATTTATTAAGAAGTAGAAGCTTCCCAGGCCCCAAAACTGTGTTTCTGTTTGTTATTTCTTTGGCGGAACCAATAAAAAAAAAAAGAGAAAAGCAAAGTTTGACAAAGAGTGACTCACATAGACATGTTTAGCAAAATCTTTAGAAGACTTCTGGATCTCTGGTGAGTTAGAGTCTGCATGACTGACAGGCCATCTGTGGGAAACAGAAGAGCCAGACTGCTATAGCTGAGAAAACATTCTACACAAAGTAAATCCCCTTTAACTCAGTCTGTACACATTTGCAGAAGAGTCAAACCATCTTTCATGGGGGAGTGCAGTTTGTTTTTAACTTCAAGAAAGCCTTCAAATTTTCTCCATGGAACGGAAGAATGATAAGATAAGAAAAAGAATCCAATCCTGTTCAGTGGTGCATTGATCCCTGAGCCCCAAGGATATCACAGAAATCAAACAGAACTCTTGAAGCTAAGGGAATAGTCTGTTCCAACTGCTATTCGATCTACATATCTGCAATCTATTTTGTTTGTTATAAGCAAACTATTGTTAAAGAGATAAGACTTAAAAGTCCTAAAGTGAGAAGCAAAAAGGAAATACATGAAGACAACAAAATTTTGCATCATCCATCCATCCATCCCTCTTATCCCGCTTAGGCCGGTGCCTATCTCTGACAATCTATGGGCGTAAGGTAGGGTACACCCTGGACAGGTTGCCAGTTTGTCGCATGGCAACACAAACAACTACATTACATTGAAAAATACATTTAATAAATGTATTTATAAAAGATTGACAAACCCTTAAAACCGAAACAGCGTTGTCTATAAATGTTCAGTGTTTAAGATTTTCTCTAATATCTATAGTTTTCCGTAAATCTGAGGGAAGTACAATGCAAGCAGGCACGGCATTTTTTAGAAAAGATGGAAGGAAAGTTGCACTTCAAGAGAAAATTGTAGGTCAAATTGTTGTCTAAATGCAAACTAAGTGTG
The DNA here is from genome assembly GCF_000732505.1 of Cyprinodon variegatus. Taxonomy (NCBI): domain Eukaryota; kingdom Metazoa; phylum Chordata; class Actinopteri; order Cyprinodontiformes; family Cyprinodontidae; genus Cyprinodon; species Cyprinodon variegatus. Next base: position 726,796 of record NW_015150840.1, read on the forward strand.
CAATACATCATATTTGAAATGTTTATTTAGGATTTGGTGTTTTGGTCACCATAATAATAGTAATTTTACCAATAAAACACATTTATTAGCAGTGTCGCTTAAAAACTGCTTAAAAAAAAAAAGAGTTGTGTCATTTGATGTCACATGGGTCAGTCTAATAGTCTGGGCAGGTTCAGCTCTGTGTGGAGAGTTGGTTTATATTGGCTGGAGCGGACATATGCTGACTGCAACCGCATACTCATGTACCTCGCCAACAGAATGATGCAGAAATGAATGAAACTTGTTCCCTCAGAGGGACTGAGATACATCCAGCATGGGTCAATTATTGGTCTCAAGGTATACACCGGTATAAAAAAGTCATGGTTTCAAAACCACTAAAGTTTTCCAACATCCACTCCTTGGGTATAAACGTTTTAATTCTGAGTGCAGAAAGAGAACTCAGGTTGTAAGCAACTGCAGCATCACCACTCCTTTAAACAACGTACCCCTGTGTAGCTGCTAGCTCTACAGGTTTTATACTAGCAGAAGTAGTAGAGTACTTGAAAGGGGAGTGAGAGCTTGCCCGGGATAGAATTGTGCAAGACAACTTTGATCTAAAAACAGGTTCTACCCACAATTAAAGTTACATATATCAGTAGAGATAATGATCGGAGTTGAATATAAGCCCATCATTCAGGAGGCATTTCTTTTGTTTTTCATTTTTTATTGAAACATTTCAGAAATTGAGCTGTTATAGTAATACCGTGATATTATTGCCGACATGAAATGTCACAGTTTCATGTCAGCCCATGCCTACTCAGCACATACAACTTAGCAAAACAATCTGGGTTTTTACAAGGAATCTTTGCAAAGTGTTAATTATGTATGAATTGAAGTTAACTGAAGGAAGGAACTGTTTTTCCTTTCTTCATAAATACTTTTATAACTCCAATAATCCTCATTATTTCCTCTTATTGTGCGACAAACTGAAACTGATGGACCAAACTCTACCTTTTATTTTATTTCTAAAAATATTTCAACCGATGCTGTCGTCTTATATCTACCGGCAATGTTTGCACTGGATGAAAATAGAAAGAAAAATTTCTTTTTATCTTCAATTGTACTGTCACAGCAATAATTGTGCATTTAAAATCTAATTACATATTTGTTTCTATTAATTTAGCTCATGTAATTTAGATATTTATGTTACTGAGGACCTTTTTAAGTTTTTTTTTAATTAAAAAATTAATTTCGGTGATACTGAATGTTTATCAGCAGGTATATGTCATTAAACAAATGAGTTTTAGCATCTTGATCTCTAATCTTGCCTCCCACTGCATTACCCCTCCTAGGCAGCAGTGTTAATTTCGTCAACCATGACGATGACGAAAATATTTCATCAACGCCCCTTTTTCCCGTGACGATGACGAGACTAAAAAACACAAAAATTGTTTCCAGAAAAAAAAATAAGGCGAAAATAAAAAATGATTTTCATCAACGAGACTAAGACTAGACAAAATTTACGATCCATCGACGAATGGATATTAAGAAACGTAATTGTTAATAATGAATTTGCAATTGTTCATATAAGTGTTTCTAGAGCTTCATAGAAGATTACGCGTTGTTGCCTTGTGTGTGGAGAAATTCCTATATAAAAAATGACTAAAATCTGACTAAGACTAAAACTGATTTTTGTCATTGTGACTAAGACTAAGACTAAATTCAAAAAAGCTGATGAAATTACCCCTCCTAGGCAGAGGGTGTCACTATCAAAAAACAAAAATAACCTAATACAAAACACAGGACATCACATTTGCAGCATTTTTAAAGGCAGCATTTACTGTTATAATTTAGCACTGCATTACACCCAAATCTGTTTTCTGAGATGAGGATGTTAGATAAGATACCTTAGAAAGTGGTGAGGCCTTTTCACAAATGAGGCAAATCAGATAAGTTTCTGAACTTCCGTCTAAAGGACAGTCTGCCAACAGTGGTATTTTCAAGTGTTTCAGATTGGATTTGTGTCAAAGCCTGTGCATGAGTGTGACCTATTATTTTGGCGTCTTTCCATGAACCGTTGTACTCCATGTTGTCCCCCCACAGAGCTCTGCTAGCCACATTGTTTGCTCTCAGCACTGCTGTCACTCTAGATGTGACATTGTTGTTATGTGTCAAGGTGGTGGTGATGGAAAAACCTATTTCAAATCCAATTTGACTGTCCGAGCCAAAAAAAAAAAGAAAAAAAAAAGAAGCAAGGACTCATTGATTCCTAACATTAAGGTGTCGACAGAAAAGCAAGCTCTGCGGGGCAAAAGAGCAGATGCGTTGCGTAAGACAGCCTCGTTAGTTCTGCCTCTCAGAGGAAGCTGATCTCTCTAATCAGAATAAGAAGCCTGTCAGTGCACACTTCACAAGATCTAATTAATTCCAATCAGGGAGAAAATCTACACCACATTAGCACTACCTAGGCATCCCAAAAAGGCAAGTACTTGATGGGTGGGTTCACATATTAAGTGGCCTCACCTTATTCTGGCTCATATCAGCTGCAGAAGCACATGGAGTGCGACCTCACTAAATTTCAAGGGTGCCATGAAAGTGGAACAATTTGAGCTCATCGAAACTATACTGACCCATAATGACCTTAACATCTCAACCAGCTGTGGACCGGCAGAGGGAAAAAAAACTAATGAGTCAAACTAATAAGAGAAAAAAAATCAAAGAGAGGGTAAGATGAGGATCAGATACTCTACAGAAGAAGAGTAAGTGGAATCATACAGGTAGGGATCGATATAAAAAAAATACTGTCAGCACTTGTTACCATTTTTTACTTGTTGAGGATCAAAAGGGAGCTTAGTGTCTTTTGCCTATCTGCTCTTTGTAGTGTTCTTTTTGAGAGCCCAGGCTCCAGGCCTTTCATGTTCTACTTTGCATTCAAGCATCCCACGCCTGACCAGGATTACTGTAAGTTAGTCTTTTGGTTCAAGCTCATCACAGCTAATTTGTTCCTTTGGACCCAAACAACTGTGAACTGAAGGCACAGCAGACCAACTCCATTGGTCTGCAAAGTAATAATCAAACGTTTTTTTAATACTGAGAAATTTCTTTTAATTTTCTACTTGTGTTGCAAACACACTGGAGCTATCACCTATTCTCTAATTTGGCAGCATTTATTGATGCAATTTATTGAGTTAAGATAGGCTGTTAAATTTTAAAAGTAAAGGTATCTTTGCTTATATCAAAATGTTACAAACAAAAGTGAAATAAAATAACACATTACCATATATGGTTTTATAAATAAATAAATAAATCTATGTTTTTTTATAAACAGGCCATTAAATTTAAGGTAAGTCATGTTTATTCCATTTGGTATGATTGTATACAGATTGTATGCTGTGTGCTGCATTAATTTGAAGCAGCTAGAAGTAATATATTTATTAATACTATTTTATGATTGTTATTTCTGACGGTCCCAATATGTTTAATTGTGCCTTTGTGTCATTGTTGCAACAACGACCACAGATATTTTGGCCTGTCAGTTCACACATCATTTGCACCAGAAATACTAAAAAAGATGCTAAAACAGTAGCCGCAGTTTAGTTTCAGATTTGGAAAATCGCTTTGGCCATGGTGTTTGCATTTGTATTTCCTCCACCCATTAATGTATGTCGCTTGGTCATAAGAAGAATCTGTTTCTAACTTCTGTCTCCTGAATCATAAATTGAAATCACTTTGGAACTTTTTTGAACATCTCCTCTGCATGTACAAGCACTTTTTCACCTGTTTTAAGATGCACAAACCTTCTGAATATCAGGCCGAGAGGGTTTGCCTCTTGTTGTGTAAGACTAAGTAATGCAATTATGGAAACACTGCACCGAAATGTTAGTGGCTTTGCACAATGCGTGGGAAATGAAAAGTTCTTTGTGAGACCCACAGTGCTCATGATGCATAACTTTTCAGGATGTCTAAAACTCTGTGGCCATCTGTCAGTGTTAACTGTGTAGGTAGGCAATGCTTTAGGGTTATCTACCAAAGACAGGCTATCTTTCAATGCAAGATCAGCTAAATATGTGACAGTACATTGCATTACATTAGTGTGATAATGGCATGAAATTGACAAGAACAGCATATAGTAGTAAAACCAAACTTGGACATTATCCCTCTGTGGTGCTTTTTTTTTTCTTTTCAAAAATACAATTGGGAAATAACCCCCTAGAAAAAACAAAAACAATATCATTTTCATGTATTAAAACCATGTTTTATTTTAATTTTTTTTATGAAATAACTTTTCAAAACTCCAGATTCAGTTCAAATAAAGTATCTAAATCCTTTGTAAATAGATTAGTAGATTTAATGGTGAGATACATAAAAAAACAAAAGAAAATACAGTAGCAATACATAACATAGTTAAGTCAATGGTTACAGTAGTTACACAGTTTTTTTGATGAGTTTTCAAAATATTTCCTATACTGCTGCTTGAATAGTAAAATTGATTTTCAGTTCATTACAAAATGCTTACATTAAGAAAAGCATTTGACTATTTTTACAAAACAGCTGCTGGTAACAGCTGACTCTGACCTTCTGACCTTGATTTTTTTTAACAAGTAACATCCAGGAAAAAAAAAAAAATGAAAAAAAGACAGCATCACCCACCTTCAACCTTGTATCTATCTGACATTAATACAAATATTTTATATGTATGTATGTGTATGTGTATATTAGGCTTGTCCCGATCCGATCCACGTATCGGATCGGGACGCCGATATTGGCAAAAAA
>NW_015150840.1:732422-734928 GCF_000732505.1 Cyprinodon variegatus
ATTAATAACAATAGAGAGCATTCAGAGCAGATCAGGCACCGATAGAGTTCATGTGACTCAAACCAATTTAAAGCAGTTCTTCTGTTTTCTTTCAATTGCGATGATGTGTACGCAGGCAACACAGAGGTGTAGTTATATTGAGGAAAAAAAACCTGGCACTTTTTCAAGGAAATTGGGATGCTGGTGTATAAAGGAAATCTCTAATGTAATTACATTACTGTCAAAAATATTTTTTCACACTTACTTCTTTTTTGTCATGTCTACATTGTTTGCAGGTTAAAAACAAAATGCCCTTCTCAATTCATGATTTTGTTTAATGCGCAAAAAGCTATTCAGGTCTAACTAAATGCTTCTAAAATATGTTTTAAAATTATTCACAAATGGCCCAATTGTGTTCTAGAGATGCACAGATCCAGTTTTTTTTCCAGATCCAATCCAATACTGATACCTTGGCCTATCAATACCGATCCGATTCAGCTGTTGAATGAACGAACCATATATCTTGTTATGTGAATGAAGGCAATAGCTTCAACATTAACATTGTTAAAAAAAAGGTAATAAATAAACACAGATAGAAATGTACTTTATTTTATTTATTAACAAATAAGCAGCACCAATAAATAAATAAAAGTTCCATGTATAGTGTGCTGGACTGGGTGTCGATATTTGATCCAATCCAGCTATTTAGTCAATATTAGAGCGAATATCCGTTAGAGCTGTCGGGTCAGTGCATATCTGTTGCGTTCTACTGTACATAGTTATGCATTTCAACAGGGATGACGCACAATGAACAGTGAAATAAATGTGCCATATTTTTTACTTTATGACACTAGACTAACAAAACAACTAAAAGTAAAAGATTTAACCCAAGATGAACATATGAAAACAAACTCATACAATATTCAGAATGTAGAATTAGCCCTAAATTACAAGAAGATTAGAAATTAGATCAATTTATTTCTAATTAAAATTAGTGGTATAATACAACAAAATTAGGCAGTGGTTAGAGGGGATTGCCTTCGAGTCAATGAGTCGACGCAATCAACTGGTTTTCCTTAGATAGAAAACTTTGAATCAATTGCCTTGAGATGACATAACATGTTAAACATGTTAAAATATGTCAAGCAAATTCCCCTTAAGTTCCCGCATAATCTAAATGTGCTTTGGCTGAATATATGAAGCACATTAACTCTTCCTGGTGGAGCCCAAAAACATATGTTTTCATTAATATTTTAAAACTTTCCAGGTCTTATAACAGCAAAGAAGCACCAGACCATTACAGTCCCACCACCATGTTTGACAGCCAGCATATTGTTCCTTTACTGAAATGCTGTTTTACGCTCCAAGACACAGCTTGCTCTCCTTCTAAAGCATTTCACTGCCATCCCATCAATGCAAACAACATGATCTTTTTAGACAGCAGTGGATTATGCTCCTGTTCCTACCATAGATGTAAGAGACAATATATAATTCAGTGGCCCTAAAAGTCTGGAGCTAATCAGACCTTGAAATAGCTAGTAAAATAAAAATATGTGTTTAATCATTATTAAAATATTTTATGAGGGCCACAGTTCCCTTTTGCATGCATGGCCAGTTTGGTCTGGCTAAGAAACACCATTATGTCTTTTGTTGTTTATACAAAAAGCTTTTTAGTTGAGACACAAACACTCTGCTACAAGTGGAAAAAAGAGGGGAAACATATCTATTATTTAATATGACCTATTTAGCAAACACTGTTTATTTGGTGCAGCAGTATTCCACAGTCCAACAGACAAACCTTGACCTTTGATTTGTGCCACAACACAGAGACGAGAGAAACATCATCCTGAGTGTGCCTGACCTGCACTTTGTTACAGAGTGGAAAGGTTATGGAAATGCAAGCTGAGTCATCCCCAAAACACAGCAAATATACAGAACACCCACAAGCCTGCAGAGCAACACACCGACAGGACGGAGCGGCTGGAAAGCACTCTGAAAAGGTCAAGGGTTGTGGATCAATTTTGACAGGGCCACAGGGAAATGGACACAGATGGTGCATAATCTTCTATCCCCTCTGAATTATGCGGCTCGACTCCAAATCATATCTCAGGCCATAAAAACAGGCAAAAACATTCACACTAAAGTGAACACAAAATATTTCCCTGTCTCTATTTCTTATTCTATTACCTTCTTTATTACCTCACACATAAACATGTTATATAAATAAGGTTTATAGCATCCTTTAAAACATTGAAAGTATCAGAGGCTTAACTTATAAAGCAAAATAGGGCTTGAAACATGCATATGGCATGGTTGGTTGTTTTATCGAAAACAAACATGGTGTGAAAACATGCTGTCACTCACTTCAGCTCTGAAGCACGTTTCCAAACATTTTCAGATAAAAAGGGTAAACCACACAGACAAATTAAGTCCTACCCAAGTTTAATATCCCTTAACATAAAACATATATATATATATATATATATATATATATATATATATATATATATATATATATATATATATA
>NW_015150840.1:734953-750242 GCF_000732505.1 Cyprinodon variegatus
ATATATATATATATATATATATATCAAATAAATTAGGCCAGAGACCTCAACTTTTTAATCAAAGTTTGCATAGTATTTCAAACAATTTTTCACCATCACATTCCTCTCCTCTGTGATCAACAGGACAAGACGTAGATCAACACATAAATGTAACAAGTTGTGAAGCTTTCACACGAATAGATGTATAAAACATTTAAATACCTCTTTGACACCTGTAGGTAATGGTGCACAATGGATGTTCCTCTTCTGGGGAAAACTGAAAATGGAAGATGGAACTCTTTTTTTATGGATTCAAGATTCCCTGACCCATAATGAGTATAATGACTACTGGTTTATTAGCTGATTAGATTTCTTAGAGCATTGCTCTGGGATCTATGTCTTAAACAATCAATATTCATCACTTCTTAAATAGAAGGAGGTAGAAAAAGAAAGCTGAGTATAGGAAGCTAGTGAACTGCTTTGTGGCATAGTGTGAAAATAATAATCTGATCCTGAATCTCAACAACAAAAACATAGGTAATTGTAGATTTCAGAAGAAACAGGAACAAGTTGAATCCTGTTAGCATCATGGGAGAAGAAGTGGAGGAATATAGATACCTTGGTATTCATTTGGACAACAAACTAGACTAGAAAAACAACTGTGGAGCTGTCTAAAAGAATGGACAGAGCAGATTTTACTTCTTAAGGAAGCTTAGGTCCTTTGGCTTTTGCACCAAGATGCTACCTATATTGTATAAGTCTGTTTTAGAGTGTGATCTCTTCCTCCATCATCTGCTGAGGTAACAGGATCAGAGCAACTGTCTTAAATAAGCTCAACAAGCCAATAAAGAAGGTCGGCTCTTTTCTAGGAACTCTTCTAGAACCTCTGGAGATTATTTCACAAAGGAGAATTCTTCGGAAAGTGACAAAGACCATAGACAACAGTGAGAATCCTCTTCAAAAGATTATTTTAATCAACAACTGAGTGTCTTCAGTCAGTGGCTTCTCCAGATCCAGTGCAAGAAAGACCAGAGGATAATTTCTGCCAACAGCTATAACACCTACAACTCAATGAAAAATAAGAGTAAAAACAAAAAAACTATGTTACTGCAACATTTAATTTTCCTTCAAGATTAATAAAGTATTTCTTAATTTAATTGAATTTGAAAAAGACAGCTGGGTTTCAATAATAAAGGAATATAGATAAATACGGATAACCAAGATTTCACGGTATAGACAGTATAAAAAAGGTAATTAACATATATAAATAAGTGATTTAATATAGGCAAAATACAGATTCGGCTTCAGGCAGTAGTTTAGTGAAGATCAAAGATAATCTACGTATCTATGAAGAAATAAACAACCATCTAAATATATTAGATTGATGTAACTGACCATTTTTTGATACCATAAAGTGTTGTTAAGTCAGATGTTCTGCTTTTGTAAGTTTCTATTTCATATGTTAATTATAGCTGTTGACCACTCTGTAGTTTCTTGCAACCAGCTCTTTCTAGCATAAACCCTAAACAGGCATCACATACAAACATAAACAACGATTAATTCACTTTCTGAATGAAGCAACTTTTAAGAACAAAATAATTCAGTGAAATTATCCATAAAGCTGATATATCGCAACCAGTGCTTGGCTCAGTACTGCCTATGGCCAAGATTTATTTATATGATCAGTTCATGCATCAAACTCTGTTGCCACACCACCTTTGTGTCTGACAAAAAATATTTACCCGACCCTCCACCTCACTCTCTAACACCTCTATTTCTGCATTTTTCTCTCATGTCATTGGTAACCATGAACTAACATTGATCAGAAGGCTGATTTACATCCACACAGACATTCATGTGGTGCTTTGCATGGATAATTTATGGCTGAACTTGAATAGGGGAGAGGGCTGAACATAAGGTGGTACCTTAAACACACAATTGTGATTATTAAGAAAATGTGGTTGTTTGTGTGCTGTGATGATTTGATGAATCTTTAAATATCTTCTGCATATGCCATTTTCAGAGTTTGGGCACAAAAGCAGACTTATTAAGCCAGCTTTGATGAATGAGGTTGCAGAAAGTCAAAATCTGATTACTTTAAAAAATATTTAAAGCAAAAACTATTTCATTCAAAACCTTTATATATTGTAGAGGTCTAGCCAGAAGTTTTGGAAGAATACTGAGCCATGTGTCTACTAATAGCAAAGCAGAGACACATGTTTCCATCAATAACTGATAACAATTTAAACTGTCCAAAAAAGACCAGTTAAGCTATTGGTCAGACAGCGATGAAAAATATACAGTAAATATAGGTGCTACAAACACAAAAGGGGGAATACAGGTCAAAGAAATGGACCATGCGATGAGTTTTACTGCCTTTCAATTACTGCCTCCTCAATCCTCGTGCTTTTCCAGTTGTCCTGTGAAGCGGAGAAAATTGAATTGCTGAACACATCTCACCAAACAAAGCAACTCTCCAGCATGCTGCCAACTGAGGGCTGGGCCAGCGACAGCACAGCCATGTCAGAACCTGATAAGTCCGCTAAGTGTTGGAAAGAAAACAAATCTGTGGGCTTAATTCATAAGCGCAGTGGAGCAACAAATAGAAGCAGGGAGGTGAAAGATGTTTGTGTACTTTATGATTGCTTGCTTTTGGTGCACTGAGAGACAATCCAAAGCAAGGTGCTTTAAAAAGTTCTTATGGATACATATCAACACTTTGGATTTCATTCTTTGAAATGCATTATAATGGCTTAGGTTACTTGATGGTCATCCTAAATGCAATGTATCAAACATTGATCAGGAATCAGAGTAGAAGATATTATTTATTATTTTCTATTCATAAGTGAAAAACATCTTTAAAAAAAAAAACGTAATCATTTTTATGGCATTATGTTGTTTACAAGAAAGGTATTGTTCTTGGTGGAAAACTGCTTGCATCTAGTTTTCTTTTTAGGATTTAATGGTTTAATTTTGGAAGAAGTCTGCATTAATTTTAATTCCCTCATACCTTAACACCATAGGCAAAACTATATCACTCATTGCTTGAATTCCTAGTTTCCACAAAAAACAACACAATTTTGTTATATTTTCGTGCCCATTTGGCAATAAGTTACCTACAGCACTTTCACTTCATTTCCTCAGACAAACAACATTTTTAGAAAGATCAATATGAATTTCAGTTACACAGTTCAATTTGATATTAGGGTATAAAGGTACACCTTTAGCGTGTTGTGAGAAAACGGTTCACTCAGCAGTCCAACAAACAGCAGCCCAATTATTTAGTATTTAGTAAATTTTCTTTACAAATCAAGTCGACATCAAACCACAGACCTATTGATATAAAAATACACCTGAGATGGGAGCTTAAGTCTTAAAATTTGGACTCAAGTTTCTACTACATGATATAAAGAAAAAGAAATTGGCTTAGACTTTAACTAAACTAACTTGGATAGATAAGTCTGATCATTGCCATCTAGGGTTGCCAACTCCCTTAAAAAGAAAAAAGGGACACCTCATGTGCTGAACCGATTGCCTTTACCCCTCCTGACGTGGTGATTTTTTTAATCCCCCTTTGTGTGGGAATTTTTTTTTTAACTATTTGACTCAAATATGTATTGAATTAGATGTATATTTGCACTGGACTTTATATTCACTATCCCAGACATTTTCCACCCAGATATTTATTTAATTTTCATTCCTCCCAATATTTCTGCATCATTTTTTTTCAGAGGAGGAGGATCGCTATGCAAAAGTTGCACCGCCCCCAAAAGCAGCGTCAGCATTTAAATAACTGTCTCCTGCTATCTTCTCCGTGAGCAATACTTGGCTCGACCAATAGGATGAGGGTATTCTGGATCGTTACATATATGCTGTCAGCTCATTGGTCACAATGCAGGACTAGTCCCGGGATCAAGTTTACCGTAAGTTTTGTATCAAATGTGCCCTTGTTGTTCATTTTCCATTAGCTTTTTACTGACCATTTTTTTTACTCTCACGGTAATAAGGGAAAAAGTGCATTGCTTTTTCACTAAATACGGGACATGTACTTCTATTTATAAATACCGAACGATTCCATTTTCTCTGCAAGGCACTGAGTATGACGAGTAGTTTTGGATGTACAGCGTAAGCAGTCAGATTGCATCAGAGCATCTGGCCATACACCATAAGAACAGATATCTTAAGTTGTGAACTTTTAAACCTTGCAGCTTCGTCCTACTGTTTGAGATGTAGCCGAGAACAACTATTGAAAAATATTGAATAAAGTATGCCTGCCCTAACCCTTTAAGCTTTTTCTCCATGATTCTTTCCTGAAAAGAGATCACTCAGAACATTGACAATACTGTACATAACACTTCATAATGTATATGTATTTCCATATTTTCCAGACTATAAGCTTATACTTTTCTGTGGATTTTTCCTAACCGCCAGAGGGGGATGTCAAAGTTGGAAATGAAAGAATAAGGGGCTAATTTTCATTTAGCACAATAACATGCTAGCAGCATGCACAACGAAGAACAAATGTCCTGAATTCACACATTTTGACATTTATTGGCTTTATTAAAGCTTCTGAACCAATGAAAAGACTGGGCTCAACTCCTGCAAAGCTGAAATAAAGAGCTAACGAATCCCCATCTTTCATTAGAAGCTCTAACTGCGGCGAACCAACAAGCTAGCAAGAGCTAGCATTCTTCTTCATCCCTACTCCAGGGCTATATGTAGAGCTCCCCCTACAGGTTTGGTGGGATACAGTTCAGTAGATATCAGCTGCTTATAGCCCAATGCGGCTTAATATGTACAAGTCCATTTTGTTCAAAACATTTAGTGGTGCGGCTTATAGTGAGTTGCCTCTATAGTCCACAAAATACTGTAAATATCTGAGACATGACAAAAGTTTTTATATGATTTGTTATGTTACTCAGACCAGAGAAATGGCTGAAACTCAGGCAATGATAACAGTTAAAGAAGGATTTTATACATCACCAGAGTCCCCCCTGTCACATCTCACATCATTACATCATACATGGTTGTATATGTGGAGGCTTTACTGGCTCCAGCCATTTCAAATTATAGTATAGTGTTTTAAATCAAGGACAACTCAAATGCACAGTAAAAGAGCTATTTGTTAGGAATAATCCCCCCATTTCAATTCCAAATCTTGTCCTAATTATATAAACTGCTTGACACTTAGCCGGCAGGTAATATTAGGGTTTAACAAGCACATACATGAATCATTAAAATTATCCTACCTTTTAATTTTTTATTTTGACTTAAAATGCAAATGGGATGTATTACTTGCAATTTGATTAAGTCTTAAGATGATGTTTGAACCTCCCTCTCAAGAATGAAGACTTTACTGGGGCTTGAAATGAAACAGTAATGAAGTAGCACCTCACTGAAACTGGCCTCTTAAATCATTTAAATCGCACCTCAGATGAAAGGCCTTCAACCTGACATGGGACGAAGGCTGAAGATCTTAATTGGACTCGAGTTTGAAGACCTGAAACTTCCCCTGTTCAAGGACAAAAGATGATCTCGGACATTAAAGATTTAACCTTTAAAATAACCCTATGCTTACACTTCAACCAATCTTACAAAGCAACTTGTTAAAATAAGGAAGCTGTCCAATAAGGTTATACAACTTTAAATCTACCATCACCGCTCAATTAAATAAGCTGTTTGTGGCTCACATTAAAAGTAAAATAAATAAAAAGTTACTTTCACAGTGGCTCCTGTCATGCCTTTTGAGGTTGTTGAAATCCCCACAGTGTGTCTATGTCACCCTGAGGTGGGCAACGTGCAGCGGACAGCCTGCTAGGTCTAAAGCCGGCCACCCCAGATGCCCTAAGGTGCCCCTGAGCATCCCAAACTTCCTTGGGCACACAGTTGGTGATCTAGTTTTACAAGCTGCAACATATGGGATCCCTTTATTATTCATACTCTGCTGTTGCTCAAGGGTAGGAAGGTTGCTTCCTTGTTGCCTCATCCTAACGGGGTCTGTGTTGGATTCTGTATCTGTGGATGGAAATAACGTTTAACATTAGAGTTGTATGTAACAAGTCAGGGGATCTCAGTTTAGGGTTACATTGCAGTTTTGGCATATCAGGCATATCATTATGACCATTGCTTAGTAGCTTAACAGTATATTGTCAATATCTGGCAAAAAAAATATGGTTGCAACAGAACATTGAAGTCCTGTAAGTTTTGATGCAGGGCATTGATTAGATAATTGTTAGATGCTTATTCTACAGCTTGATTGTTCTGGCATCTGAGAAATATGGAAGTCAACCCCTCAAACACATTGTTGTACTTTTCCAACATTTACTATGAACTATTGTTGCTCTGTGGCAAGGAGTATCGATAGATTGACAGGGTCAACAGCCTTAAGCACTCTTTTGGTAAAGGGGTTTACTGTAAAAGAAAATAGCAAAACTCAGGTAGGTGGTACGTTGTATATTAACATTCAAATGCATTGCAGGACAAGACTTCCTTGCAGGATATTGCCTAAAACTTCATACCACCTACATTAGGTTGTACTATTCTCATAGGGCATCCTGGTATTGTTTGTTTCACAGGTGTACTAGGTGCGCGCACCTTGGAATCAATGTTAAAGATGAAAACTTATCAATTTACCAACACACCTTCCTAATCCCATTTTTCCCACTCACAGATCAATATTGAGGCCAAAACCTTCACTTGCTGCATTCTACCGACACCTGTCCACAGTTCCAAAGGTACGTAAGTCCTTCCAAGAATTGTAAAAGGAGAAGATCAAGTATGCAGACTTAATAAATTACTTAAAATACGATGAGATACTCAATACGTCTTGCAAATCTCTCCCTCTCTCTCTCTGTTCTTGTTTACGGGTGGACCTCTGACTGGCATAGCAGAGCCAGAAGTGAATTACAGACCATTATCAATTACACTAAAACAGTTCCAGCGAAACTTGAGAGCCCCTTTGGAAGGAAGAGATGGATGGAGGGATAAGCCACAGTGAAGGAGAAAGTGAATTTCAAACAAATGGAAAGAGAAAGGCCACTGATTTGAAGAAGGCCATGGAAATAGAGTCTTGTGGGGATAGGGGTGGGGGTTGTTTGAGCCAATCAGTAGCACAGCTTTGACTGCTTATTGTCTATAAAGAATATTTGTGTCCCACAGAAATTTTTCCCATTTATTTATCTGTCAAAACTCTTGGTGTTTTTTTTGGGTAATTGTTTGACAGAGAATGACTACAACGAAAGTAGTGACATTTCTATGGTTTTCCCACAATGTAGTGGGAAACGTATGATTTGCAATGTTTTGATTTTTAAATAAAATCAAAAAGGCTTTACTCTCATCTCTTTATTCAGATACTGCATAAAAAATATATGTATGATAAAAACCTATACTGTATTAAGATTAAGGTCGAGATTATTGGGCTGTGGAAACATCACAACAAAAATAATAACTTTCTGTCACATGTTGTCCTTGAGCAAAAGGAAGGAGAAAGAAGATAAAATCCAATTTTTGTCTACCCCTAATCAAAAACGTAAGACACCTTTGCAAATCAGCTGTCAGCCAAAATGAAAGTTTTTAAGGAAATAATCATATCAATACTTCTATCCAAGACCAAAGGCAGGACTGTGCCAATTTTCTTTTTCATATAAAAATACATGTTAGAAAAAAAACTAATAAGAACCTCTTAATATTACTAGTGATTGAATATGATTTTTTTCAAACATTGACAATTTTGTTACAGCTTTTTAGATCTCCATGAAGTGAATTCCTGAATACTGACAGACACATCTGTTTAAGTGTTTTACATGATTTAAATTCTGTTTTCTTCTAAACTAATTATCTAAATGGAAAATGTGCTGTTTTTTCTGTGGTGATTTTTGACATCTTGCTTTGAACAGAATTAACTGTATTCAAAGCTTAACAAAATCTTCATGCTTTAATATTCTGGATTTAACAAATAATTTAGTGGTGTGTACTTTATAACCAACTCTGTATATTTCAGCTCTCTTCTGTAACATAAATAAAGTTTCTAAATTTAACTGATGAGTTCCCCCAGATTTCGATGCAATGGTTAAAATATGGCACTGTGAACGAACTGCACTGTATTTTCAGTTTTTCATGATTTCTCTTTATTTATCACAAGATACCAAGCAAACTTAAATAATTTATTATGATGTAAGGTTTAGCCATTTCATTTAGCCCTATCTTTGTAGAAGATTAGCACTAAGGAAACCCGTGTTAATGGGGAGACACAAGAGGTGTATTTTAAAGTTTGCCACTTCAAAGGGAAAGATGTTAAACTCTTGTCGGACATAGGGTTGTCACGATACTAAACTTTTCAACTCGATACCGATACTAAGGAAAATACTCGATACTCGATACCATTTTCGATACCACAAGGATAAAAACAAAGACTCCAAAATTCTACAGAAATATTTTCATTAATAAATAAAATACAATAAATAAATACAATAAACAATAAGAACAATATTTTGAGGTTGTTTGCTGTGCACAATATTAAGCAAGCTTGATAAAAAACTTATAAAATTCAAATTAAGTGTTCCTTCCTTGGCTATGCTTTGCACACATAACAATGACACTAGCCAAACTGGTTAAGAAACAAAGCACTGTAGCACTGTATCGATACTTTTAAAAACGAATATTGTATCCGGATACAACATTTTGGTATCGATACTTTTTTGAGTCTCGATACTTTTGACAACCCTAGTCGGACATGCAAAACACTACTGTATGTTTGGAGATGAACTAACATGGCCCATTATCATGAAGCTACAACCTACAAAGAGATGCATGGTAAGAGGCAGGATAGTGCTGTGGGGGTGCCTTACAAGGAAGTTTAAGTTTAGGAGAAAATGGTTGCTGAATACAGGGAAATTCTGGAAGAAATCATTTTAGAGGCTGTAAAATACCTGAGACTGGAGTAGAGGTTCCCTCTTCAAATAAGAATCTGCTGCAAGACATAGATACTGGAAATCTGACTGAACTCTTGCTAATTTGCAGACAAGAACGACAGTTACTAGATGGGCAAAGCTGTTTGTTTTCCCACTGTCACTTCGCTACAGCTTCACGCTTTCCTTGGAAAGGTGACATCATATCAGTCACAATGTTTAATCAAAAGCCATTATCATTTCACAGAGCTCTAGCTCTGTCGCTGCTTGTGTTCATGTATGTGCCTCAGGGAGACATCTTGCATCTCTCTGAAGAAAGCTGTAGGAAGAAGGACTTCCCAAAAAAGAGGGAAAACAAGACAAGTCTGACAGTGGTTTAGAAGAAATAAAGCCAAAAAAGAAAAGGCTGTCTGCTGAGGAGAAAAGTACAGGAAGTGAGGGGAGGAGGGCAGAATGGCCGAATCCTCCTGGGGTGGGTTTTTTGGATGATGGCGGCGGCGGTGGTGGTGGGTGTGAGCCGGGGATAATCCTTGTCTGCCATTGTCTTCAGTTTTCAAACCAATTATTGTCATCTGCAGCTCCATGAAAGAGAGTTAATGAGGGGAGCAGAGCTTTGGAGTGTCAGGGCACAGTCAGGAGAACCGAGATAAAAAACACTGGGGTTGGAGAAAATAAGAGAATATAGGAAAAGGGACAGAATATATAATCAGGGAAAAAGTCGAGTACTATGCAGGCAGGTGGCTCAGAGATGCATTGCATTTCATTTACTCCGCACTTTCTTTTCCTGGTCTTCTGTCATGTCTTGACTTTAAAGCAACCCTTATTCCATTTTATCTCCTTTGTCTTTTCTTCATTTCGTTCTTCTTTTAAAGCAATTGAACCCTAGCAGGATAATCTATCTGCATGTGTCCACAAAGTATAATAAGAAATGCCAGCTTAGCAAGAGCTGCTGAATTTTATTGTCTCAAAATGTGATAACGAATATATCTGTTGAAATGTGTTAGCTGCTTCTTCAGATTCCAGTAGAGCGCTAACAATGTGTTATTGTCAGAGTGAATAAAGAAATACAATATAGTTCAGCAAACCAGTATGTCTCCTTGTTTTATTGGGTGTTAGAAGAAAAGAAAAAAGTCAAAAAAGCTTGTATTCAAAGCATTAAGGTATCCTTTAACTAGAACTATTTAGGCTTTCTTTAGCGGTACTTGAAAACAATCTTTGGGTCCTGAATTTACCAAGCAAATAAAGAGCCAATTAACTGTAATGTAGAGTTAAGACACCACAATCCAAAACAACCAAAAAGATGAGTATTCAACAAATATTAATTATTGCTTTTAACAGAAGATACCGAAAAAGGTAAGTGTAGTCAAGAGATTTTCAAAAGCTCCAACTTTAAACTATATAATGCAGCTGTGAACCAAGGACAACAGCTACAATCTTCAATCTAATCCATCTTTATTTTCAATCTGCTGTGCATACAGTGATAATGCAAATTATAAATTCATTTCTCCAGGGTCAATAGAAGAAGTGCATGCCCTGCATTACCCCACTATCCTAAAAACACTCAAACATTTCAAACATATCACTGCAGTAATTCATCTTCGAAAACCTTTTGTGGTAAAGAATAATAATATTAAAAAAACGATCTGAAACGTGGACAGAGACACTAGGGTGCCAACTACTTCCTATTCAGCATTTTAGCATCCTAACAGCCTCCTAATAAAGCTTTCGATCAATCTAATGGTTCTACTTTTTATACTGTTGTAATATTTGCAGCAAAGCACCATTTTCAAGAATTCATGAACTGGTTTATGAGGGGTTCCTTGTCCTTGTCCTGTAGTACTTTTTGAAGACATTTGACAGTGGGGAAGACTTATCTACTGATCTCAGTAGCTCTAATTATCCTCTCTATGCCTTTTTATCCGAGATACTGGAACTGATATAATGCACCTTTAAACAGGGCACTAGAAATCACTAAACCGCAGCTTTGCATAAAGTTCTGAGGATACCGGCAGAGAGAGAGGGTTGTTTCAAACTCTGCAGGTGCAGTCTTTGCTGCCCCCGATTTGTGATGACTAGATGTTCTTGTCCCAGCTTTGGTGTGGTGAGATCTGCAAATTTAGAAATCCAATGTCCTCCACTCTCGCTGCTGATGCTGTGAGAAGCATGCCCACAGTGTAACCTCCAGATGTCAATAATCCTCTTCTTTGTTTCGGCTTTTTTTTTAGCACAAGGTGGTCTCTCTTCCTCAGCCTTACAGGTGTTCAACACCTTTTCCTCTGCATTGATTCATTGTTTTCACTAATCAGCTCTACCTAAGTTGTGTCAGCCGGGAACTTGATAAGGTCCTCTTATGTCTGGATACACTGTGGTATCTGAAGAGAGTGAACCGCTGATGGAGGAGGAGATCCAAGACTTAGTGTAAATAATTTTAGCTGTTTTTCCCCAAAACCTGTGTCCTTTGTTCAGAAAGTCCAGAATCCAAAGACAGGTGTTTATAAGTGATGATGGTATTAAATGTTGAATTAAAGTCAACGTGCTGGAGAATGGTGCTTTTATATTTCAAATGAGTACTAACCAAGTGAAAGGTGGTGGATGAATATTCGGAAGGATATGCAAACTGTAGCAGGTCAAATGAAACAGGAACACCGACTGTGATGGGTTATTCAATGAGCCCTTTCATGAATTTCATCATAACTGGACTTATGGTGATGTGACAGTATTTTGGGGGGGGGGGGCACTTACAAGATAAAATTGGCTTCATTGCTTCTTTCCTACCTCTGATGTCTGAGAGAAACATCTGACTTGAGGAAAATAGAGTACAGTAATAGCATGCTGAGTTGCCACTGCTATCTATACTCCTCAGTCATTAAAGTAGTTATACACTGTCTTTAAGGGGTCATAGAATTATTATATAGGGCATTTGGTGCTGGTCCTTAAGGTCTCTGAAGAGGGTGTGTAACATTGGTTGGGCTGAAAATGGCATATTTGCTGTTCATATGTTCATGTGCCCTAATGCAAGCCTGGTTAAAAGCCCTAGAATGAAACGAAAGGTTTTCTTTCTTTTATGGTATGCTCATGAATATTTAGATGAGCTGTGTGCTGATTGGTTGGTTTACACGAGCGAAGCTGCTGAGCAAAGATGCATCATAGCAACAAGCACTCAATTACTGAAACATCGAAATTGTTGATATGATAGGTTGACTAGACGTCCCCTTTTTCCCGGACATGTCTACTTTTCATACCTAAACAAAACTCTAGGGAGAATTTCAAAATCGTCAATTTTAGTCTATAGTCAATTTTGGTCGACTACAGTGCAGCATGTAGTCAAAACACACCGGGCATTCGAACCGAGCCGTCAGTTGCGGGGCTGGTCCAGTAACAGGGGCACGGAGCCAGCGGGGGACGGAGCGACCAAACCCAACCCCGTGACGGTAGCCTGGACAACGGTGGCCCCGTGCTTCCCCCCACCTGCCTTACCGGCTACCAGCCCCCCTCCTCTAGCTGAGGACGGGTGGCTCATGGCTCTCTGCTGAGGTCCGGTCCAGTCAGCGGCCCAGCAGTTGATACTGCATACCCCCTCTCGGGGCGTGACAAATGTACAGGCCAGAACCAAATAAGGCAACATCCCGAGTTTACGTCAACTCTGGGCTTCGTTTGGATTCGCTTGTTTTATAGTGGAAGTTTGGAATTGTGAGATTTGCAAAGAAAGGAGGTGTCGATGGGGTTTGAAAGTCCATTTCACCTACTGAACTATCGTCACTCATCTATGACAATGTAAACTCAGTTTTTCATTCTATGACCCCTTTAAAAGTCCCTAGAAGGTAATAACTGCTGTGTTTATGTAATTGCAGTTGACTGCTTGAGAAGTATTTTTTTTTTTAACTTACTGTCATTCAGTTTTTATTTTTTTTATGTATAGTCTTAACCTTGCAAATAATTTAACAACTAAACTGTCCTCAGAAAAGTAACATAAATTTCACTCATTTTATTTTTGTTCAACATTTGCATCCCACCCTGATTCTAAGGTGCTTCAAATCAGCTAATTCCTACAAAATCTGAATGTAAAGAGAGCATATCCAGTTTTATCTGAAAAGACAGTTGTCTTTGGCAGTGGTGGCTGGTGGAGTTTTCTCCGGCAGAGGCTATAAATTCAAAATAGACATATACCAAAAACCAATTAAACATATACTAATTTATCACACAAGTATATTTATATGAATAGCAACAACAAAAAACATTATAAAAACACTTTATAAGAACATAACATAATTTCTTGTACAGGTTTACTTTTTGTACATACATGTTGCCCTTCTGAGGCTTTGTGAAGGCAAACCTGTGTTTTGTATGGTCCAACATTGTGTCACAAACCTAAAATAATAATGTACTAGTTTAATAATGGAGAAGCTATTAGTCAGATTTATATTGTAAACAAATATTTTCTGAAAAGGTGCTTATTTAAGAGCAACTATGCAAATTAACAAACATCTATACAAAGTACACTATATTATATTATTTTACATGTGAAGATTGTTCATTATTTTTTGTCTTTTCTAAAAACTGCTTTAAATCAGTCCTAGCTGTCTTTATTCATGCTGGGTCAGATCCTGATGTTTGAAAAAGGAGGCAGGCAGTCAAGGCAGTAGAATAGAGCATTAGCCTTGCTGCATGTAGTTAGCCAAGTCTTCTTGCTAAACCAACACTTCCTGTCACCTCAGGTCACTGCTTAGCTGCGCCCTGGGCCACCCTATACTTCTGTATTGCAGAGAAGCTACTGCACATATACAACTTTTAATGAGAGTCAATGAGCAAAGATTTTTATGCCCTAGGGCGGAAATACGTCACCAATCCAACAAAAAATGAATTGACACTTTACTCATCATTAAAGATAAAATATTTATTTTGCACATCTAAAAAATTCAAAAATTCAAAAATATTTAAAATACTAATTTAAAATTAAATTACAAAAAAAAGTATTAAAGTATTTTTTTTTCCTTTAAGTCTTAATTAGGCTCATCAGGTGGGTGGGGCAGCGCCCTAGCATCCTCTATTGTCCAGCCACCACTGGTCTGTGGCTGCTTCTTTGGGACAGGGCTGGTTACTCCCAGTGAGGATTTTAAAAGCAATATTTGCTTTATTAAACTAAAAGAAGTCTCCAGTAACATTAGGAAAATACTATATATCTGTTACTATTACATTACTAAAAGAGGGTGCTCTGAAGTCTAAGTTAGTCAATGACAGTCATTAAGTACATACCAATGATAATAATAGCCAACAGTTTTTATTTGGCTTATATGTATTAAAGCACCAAAAGAAATATCCTCTCTAACCTTTTCTTCAGTAATTGAAATAAATTGACTTTTAGTAACCGTTTAATCTGCCAAACATGCCTATTCCAGTTAATTAATATGAATATATGCTTAAGGTATAATTAGATCAATGCATGTAAATGGTTTCATATAAAGTAACAAGCCACTTGTTTTTGTTAGGTGGTGAGAACATATATCTTTCAAGCCTGGATTGCAAGAACAGCCCATTGTGAGTCAGCAAAAGCTGCAACTGATTAGAATATAGAAAGGCCATATTTTCCCTAAAAAACATAATGCACACAATTGCATTATTAATTAAATTAACAGTCACATGTAAGAGTATGTATTTGCACATGTAAGAAAGCTTAGCAAACTAGTACACTTAAAACTTGATTTAACTCTGTTAAATTCTACAGTAACAGAACTGTGACTTTCTTACTCTGTCTGCTCTTGGTGAGTAATGCTCTCTGTTTTAAATGCAAGTCATCTTCCCACATGCTCAGATAACAACTGTCACAGCCTAAAATAAAATAGAGTGAGAAATACAGCTGGGGAAAATGAGATCAGATAATGGCAAATGAGGATGAGATTTTCTGTTGCATAGTTTTTAAAGAGCGTACTGGAAGCATAAATAGAGGATGAAAAAAGATAAACGTTGCAATAAACAAAAGCAAAATACAAAAAAAAATACTTTTCTCAATTTATGCTGGAAATAAAACTGTTTCACTGAGTTGGTTATTAGCAGGATTCTCACACAATTTGTAAAGAATTTGCTATAATTAGCTTTTTTCCATGTCTGCATAAATAGAGAAAAAGAAAAATTGTATGACAATAGTATTTTATGTCCTGTCCCCCTTTTTTTTTTACAGTTCTACCCATCCATGTGTCCATCCATCCATCCATCCATCCATCCATCCATCCATCTGGTCCTCCATCTATCCATCCATCCAGTCGTCCATCAATCCATCCAACATCCATCTGGTCATCCATCCATCCATCCATACATCCAGTCCTCCGTCTATCCATCCATCCATCCATCCATCCGGTCATCCATCAATCCATCCATCCGGTCATCCATCCATCCATCCATCCATCCAT
>NW_015150840.1:750895-766250 GCF_000732505.1 Cyprinodon variegatus
ATCCATCCATCCATCCATCCATCCATCCATCCATCCATCCATCCATCCATCCATCCATCCATCCATCCATCCATCCAACATCCATCCGGTCATCCATCCATCCATGCATCTATCCATCCAACATCCATCCATCCAACATCCATCTGGTCACCCATCCATCCATCCATCCATCCGGTCATCCATCAATCCATCCATCCATGCATTCATCCATCCATCCATCCATCCAGTCATCCATACATCCAGTCCTCCGTCTATCCATCCATCCATCCATCCATCTGGTCAACCATCCATTTATCCATCAAAAAAAATCCTGTCATCCATACATACAATCCATCCATCCATCCATAATCAAAATCAATCCATCCATCCATCCATCCATCCATCTGGTCATCCATCCATCTGGTCATCCATCCATTTATCCATCAATAATCAAAATCCATCCATCCATGCAAAAATGATTGAGAAAAAGAAAGCTGACTTCAGTCAGTAAAATTTAATGCAACTTGGTAATTAAAACCCCACAATGGAAATGAGTGTGGAGGCGTGTGAATAAAGCAAGAATCCTTAGTAAAGTACACAGCCAGTAACACACACTAACCTAAATAAACACAGGCTTTCAATGAAACAGAACACTTTCAGTATTTCAGGTTGTTTATAATTCCCTATATTGGACTATTTTTCCAATTAAATTATTGTAAACAAAAATCTGCTACTCAAATAGGAGCATTTGAAGCGAATAGACTACTTTATATCGCTAATGACCTAACAATAACGACTCCTTTTAAAAGGATTACTGCTAATCCGCACGCTAAACGCACATCATCCGCTGATCCAAGAACCACAGGTCTTTGATAAATTAAATACTGTTATTATTCTTAACTATATGGTGGCGAATTACACTGACAGAAATTTGCATCACGTCTCATTTAGCTGGAAAGCACAGATTACAATTTGAATGAAAATGATTTAAGCTGAAAACTACATAAAATAATGTGATGATATGTCTTTGGCGGAGAATGTTGCTCATTGCAGAGCTGAACTGTACCAGAACTTACAGGAAAGAAGACTTGTCCCTAAAACCTTTTTACTGATTTGTGAAGCTGGAATCTTTGGATTTCCCTCTCATAACATTGATAACTTGATCCTGCAACAAAAATATCTCAATCGTTTTAATAGCAGAGCCAATATTCAGCTCCCAGAAGATTACATGGTTTTGCATCACATAAAAAAGCAAAGAAAAACATAACCAAGATTTGAAAATGTTCTTGGATCGCTGACATTTCTGTCACGTAGCTTAACTGTCTGGTGCGTTCTACTAAAACCTAATTTATTTAAGCAAACAGGCTCCTTTTTGTTTGCTTTAGATTTTTCTTTTGTTAGTACTGGGAATTTGCTTTCTCTGCTGGAGTGAGATCTCCTGTGGGTCCCAGTGTGCTCAAATTTAAACATCAGACCAGAACGTATCAGAGACTGCCAGGGCTGTCATGGCTCATCAATATGAAGACAGGCTGGTTACATGATAATCAGGATTGTGGATCTTTATTAAAATCTGTTTTTGTTCATGGAAAAATATTATTTCCCGCTTCCATTTAAAGAAAGTTTTAATTGTATTTCTTACAAGAACAGGAGCATTACTTCAGCTCCGTAAGGAATAGAATTGAACACTTGTTTGATGTATTTCAAATGTCTGAAAGCAATTTATCATCTCACTTTCAAATTTGCGTAATCTCCTTTTAAGTAGTGCTTCGTTTTAACAGTTATGGACAGCTGGGTGGCAGACATATAGCATTTAGCTGATGTCAGGTCAGCACAATTCGAAGGACATAAAAGTAACTCAATCTTTTCATGTTAAGAATCAAAGAATCTAATGAAAACAAAACTACAACAATAAAAAAATACACAGAATACAGGAAGACACTCAAAATGCAGTGGCTTGCAACAGTATTTGCACTAGGCAAAATAACTCAGTTTCAATATGTATTGTGACATAATTTTACTCAGTGACGGTTACATAACTGCTTAGACGGTATCTTGATATGCGGTGGCCCCTGTGTACGCAGCCTCGCTTCTGTGGGTGAAGCCCAAGGCTCTCCTGATTTAAAAATGCACTTTATAAGTACAGGCCAATTACTATTTACGGTTAAACCATTTGTAACCGGCTGACATTGAGGGCACATCTGGTTAACCCTTTATTGGCCATCTTATTACTTTTGAGAATGTAAGAAAATATGTATAACTGCCACTTGCCCTAATATATTAAGAAAAATAACATAAGTGCTTCTATAACAAATTCATGAAAAACCCTCACTGACTGAAAGAAACAATCTTTGTTTTTGTTACAAGATAAAGCATTAATGTTGATACTGGCATTTCCATTTTTTACTTTTTAAACTTAGATTTTTAACTTTTTTTATTTAGTTTTTAGCTTTTCAATGAGCTGTTTAGCTTTTTTTTTTTTTTTTTATAAAAATGTCATTTCAACCTAATTTATAGTAGGTAATATAAAAGGGGTATATGAAAATTTATTTTGTTTTGTATACTCTCTGTGCATACAAAAGACAATAAATGTTGTCCAGGTCTAATATCGTCAAGGACTCATTTAATTAGTCAAATGCCAAAATAAAATCTACAAACATGTAGCAGTATCTTAGCTGAATGGCTGTATAACAGTCTTGTGCTTCTAGACCTCACTGAGGGATAGGGGGGGCTCCATTTAAAAGGTGGATGCAGGAAATCAAAAATGGTAATTTACCCTATAAAGGGTTAATGCCGACCAGAAAGAGCCAAAAGCCCAAAGACACTGAACCTATGGCTGTGTTCAGCATTGGACAAAGCTCCAAGACACTTAATTTAGCAAAAATGACTGAATAACCCCATCACGGACGACCTAAAACCAGCAAAAGCCATCTCCAACAATGCCTCTGATCATATCATCTAATAAATGATGCAACTGCTTGTGTCAGCTTAAAGTTGCAGTCAGAGTAGAAGACCTAAGCATGGTGCAACACCTAGGGAGCCGTATTGTGGTATTATGGGATGAGTGACTTGATTAATTTTGTGTTGACTGAGCTGACACTTTTATTTAACCCCTCAAGTTTTGTCTCATACCTTTCATATGTATTAGAGTTATCAAAGTTGTCTGTGCAAAGTTGAAAAAAAAAAGAATAGGATTTGCTTTGTTTTACTTCAGATGAGAAAGGTCAAATAAACCAAACCAGTCAAGATTAGAAATGGTGGGGGAGAGTCCTAATAGAAAGTCCAAAAGATGAATGTTTCAGAATAGACAGGGGACCTTTAGGTAGTATTTTCTAAACTAGTTATGAGTGACTTTTCTTATTATTATAGTGACTTTTGAACATAGACTTTTATGCTTATGCGTTTTGTTGAACATATGAAAGTTATTCATGAAACAATAAAAGAGGAAATAACAGAGAAACGGAAACGGGCAAAAACCCAATCTGTGAAGGGAGAGATAATCAACCCAATCAAGTTTCCCAATCCAGCTCTGGTTAAATTTTGGATAGAAAATGTGCTGGGTTAATTTAACCCAGCAATCTGAGTTAGTTCCCTTAATACAACAATTGGGTTGTTTATATAATCCAATAAGGGCTCATATTGACTACACTGCTAGGTTCTTTTAGCCCAGCAAGTTGGGTTTTTAATATATAGTTGCTATTTGAGATACTAAAATACATCAAAATTATTATATCATATTACAATAACAATAACAATAATTATCTAAATATTTTATAAGTATTAGGCTCATTAGTATTAATATTGCAATTCTAATTCTTAATTGTTTTCTTGATTAAATATATTTTCACATCAATAATGTCATAATAAATATTTATTAAAATACAAAATTGACAGAAGACATTAAAATATGAAACAAACTAAATTTCCATAAAACAATTATATAGGCTTACATTCCTTCAGATAATTCAATGGGAAAATAAAAAAGCCTTTGAAGCACATAATAGCAGCAACAGCAGTCTCAGCTTCGATATCTTTACCCAAGATCACAACGAAATCTTGACAGAATAAAATGGATTCACTGACTGATGTCTTTTTTGTCTAAATGTCTAAATGTAGAAAACCTACCGTAACCCAAGCCTTCCCTGGTTCCCTTCACTGTTTCTTTAAAACTGGCTTCCCTGCTGTTACCTGACGTACCATTTACTTTATTTTCTGTGCATTTGTCACAACTTTAAAGTTCAGCCTTTATTGTTGCTGCCACCAAGCACAATTTATACCGTCAAAAAAGTCTGGGCTGAAAACATATTTGCAAGAGTTTGGGTATGTGCTATAGAGGGATCATAGGGGAAAAAGAGGCTATATGAGTTTACTTTTATATCTCTGACTCAAAGTGGCTTCAAGGAGGTGAAGTGGGGAGTGATTTGAGGAGTACTCTATTTTAAACCATCAGGTTGCTTTACTCATAGGATCTGCAATATTGGTTCATCCATGTAAGTGCAAAACATTGCCAGACACTGCCAGCCTGAATGGTCACTTGGTAAGAAGATCAAGGCAAGAAGAGCTCATCTATGAGGCATCTATGTTCCAAAACCATTATTTTGCAGAGCTCTTCAGAACCAGACAACAACAGAGGCCACCGATTGAGACAAACTGAAATTGGGTACACAGAATATTTTTTGTAGAACCTTCACTGTGACTATAAACCCAAGGATTTTGCTTCTGCATGCTTTAGGTGCCCTTATCTTAAATAGACACATTGACAGTAATGAAATTGTCTTCTCTTGTTGTCAAGCTGTGATGTGTTTGTGTAAAACTAGAGAGCATGTGAAGTTGTGAATGCAAGTGCGGGTGCTCTAACTGATGGACTCTGGTCATGCGATCTATGCTGCTGTCTAATTACCCAGATGTGATGGATGGCATTGATTAAATCATGTGAAGTCTGAGACAGTAGCTGCTTGCTCCCCCTCTCATGTTCCTTTCTCTTGTGAACACACGCACACCTGGGCGCACACCTATTTATCCACATATATGCAGCCTCTTTATTTATATTTTTATTGTGTGTTTTTCTCTATTTGAGAGTTGTGTAGTTCAGAACAGATGAACCCTACTTTCAAAATGATAAAAGATATCCATAAATCAATCTGAAAGAGGAAAGAAGAACGTAACTGACAGTGGGAGGATAAAGCGCTAGATGAAAGAGGGACAGGCAAGGGCAGTGCAGACCTTCAGAGAAGAAATGAATATTAGAAACTGATTAAACTTGCCTGTTGTCATATTTCAAACAGACTAAGCCCTCCAATTTCCTGCCAAATTCACTGAAGCAGTCATTTTGGAGCAATTATAATTTTTTTTTACCATTTTGTGGATGCCTTGGAAAACTTTCCGCTCCATGCTCTGGAAGTGAATGCAATTAGAATATTTCTCTACTTTAAGATTTTTAGAATCCATCCCTTGAAACTATAACTAAACCATGAATGAGGTACACAGAGCTTTAATTAAGAACCAAAACCAAGTGAATGCATGATCATCCCTAAAAGCAACATAGGATAGGATTAGCCAAAACATCCGGCAGGAAATTCCAACTTTGATTTAAACACTTTAACACCTTTACAGTTATATCCAACACTCCGTATACTGATAATAATTCAGTACTAATCTTTCTCTGAAACAAAGCAATCAAAAGCACTAGTTGGAAAAGCTTTATATATCTAGAGATTGATTTTTGTTTCTCCCATAACCTTTCCAAAATAACTTAAGCTGAAAATTGTCAAGATATAATTTGGAAACACCAGTTTTAAATGTTGCATAAGTGCATTATTAAAAGTGCTGGCAGTAAAGAAGGAGCTCTGACGAGGAAGCAGGATCCTCCCTAGGGCCAAATCATGTAACATAGGGACCTCCTGATGTTATTAACCCCTGCTAGGAACTGTATGGTTGCTTGTTTCTTTAAAGGCCAGATTTGTAAAGTAAATGACTAATACCATGTAGTGATGTTGTGCAGTTTAAAATCATAAGAATTGTGATATTCTTACCCTTATATAGAACTTCTAGAGAACCCCCACCCCAGTTGATATCATAATGATTCCCCTCACCACTTTGTAACAAATTCTCCTGCAGGCTTTCTTCCTCCTAATTCATTACAGCAGCCAGAACCAAACTACAAACACCCTCATGTGTTTTCTATTGAGATGCACTATCAGGGCTCCAAAAAGCTACTGTTTGAAGTCACTTGCCCAGAAACAGTAGGCCGACAGCAGGACAACTGGGCACAGAGCCACTCCCAACACGTGTAAGTACTGATACATGTTGTGTTGTGCCACATAGAAGACAACATCAGGAGATAAACCGGTGTAGCAGAATACAAGAGGCAATATCCAAGTAATCTTTTGACATTTTTAGTAGTTTTTAGAATTTTATTGAGCCAGTGTTATGTGTATTTGTTTAAAGGTTTAAAATCTTATTTTTAGCTTCCACTTGGGTAACCATGTGTGTAAGCTGGATCCTTGTGTTAGTACACAAACACACAAGACTCCATCTCGTAATGATGCAGTTTAAAATGTCCCAGACAATCCAAAACATGTTAGCCAATCATGTTACAATAATGGTTTAAGGCAGGACATATAGCTCAGACAAATGCTAGAGCCCCCAGCCGAACCAAATTAGACATGGCAATGCTGGTGGATGCAATTGTAGGTGCTGTTATCACAATTGTTTTGTCAGAATCCACAATTTTATCCTTAAACGAAAAGTACCAAGCAAGCAAAAAAGAATGATGTTGGGATTTTTCATGGTGTCTGCGGCTATTTCATTAATTACCGTGATTAGCTAAAACCAAACTTTGGTAGGCGGGGACTAGTTGTCAGCTCGAAAGGTTTTGCTTATAGTCTACATTTCTTCAAACTGATTTAATGAAAGCAGGCCAGGTTTAAAATTGTAGAACTAAACTTGATGCTAAACATTCTAAATCTGGCTTGCAAGGTTACCACTTGGTTGGGTTAATGACGGGTTGGGCGATATGACCTCAAATCAATAACACGATAAATTGGACAGTTTTACCTCGATAACGATAAATGCACAATAAACCCTCCGGCTCCTCTATCAGAAATAAAGGCATGTGCAGGAAATTATGTATTTATAATTTCTTTATTGAATAAATCACATTACATATTTCTTTCAATTTAATATTAAAGTCTTGATTTTGATTACAGCTATGTTAGACACTTCTTCACTTCCCACATGCAGGAAATACCAGCCACCAGCGTACACAGTAAAAACAGCAGAATTATTCACTAACCTATTTACAGGATTTACCGACATGGGAAAATTTGCACCGTTTATCGTAGTGAATTAGGTTAACAGTAAAATGGTTTATCGCCCAGCTATAGGTTAATGCTTTAGTACTTCATGACCGCATCAGTTTTAGCCAGTTTTCCATTATCACTCAAAAGCTTGTGGCTTCTGAAAGCCCGGCTAGTGTTTCCAAACACATTTATCTGGGTAAATTAACTTTCCTGGGGCTTTGATCCCTCTAGGGACCCAGTACTTTCTGGGCTTTTGAGACATAGGGTTGTGTACAGCTACAGTGCCTTATTCCACCAGCAGTGTACAAATGTTGTTTTCAATACCTTACATTTGTAATGAAATATGTTCTAAGATGTTTTTTAACCAGCAAAGTACACCTCAAAAATGAATCCATGTAGTAAGTCAATAAATAGCCTGCTTTAAAATAAGGGCTGCTTACTCAGCCAGGATGTGGAGTGGCTGTGGCACTCCACATCATTAATGTTAGTCAGTTGGTCGGTCATTACTGTACCTGTTAATTATTAACACAATAAGGAATTTTATAACTTCACCCGTGTAGTGAGTTTATATAAAAAATGTCTACTTTTAAGTGGCTAGGGCTCAGGCTTCTGACCAGTTTGAGATACCTACTCAACCAGGATATGGAGTGTGATCTCAAATATCAGGCAACCGGAGATACAGCCAGTCAGTTAATCATTATTCATTTATTAAAATGTCATTTAAACATATTTCTATGCATGAAACACCTCAAATTTTTCTTCTGCACTGTCAGTTGATCCAAATTATAATTGAAGTTTCACATTTTTTGATGGTTTCCCTCTAGTAGACCAGTCTAGCTGCTAGGCTAGTGTATTTCGGCGGGTGTAGCAGGGTGAATCCCAAGAGAGAACGGTCAAGTGGTCAGGGACTCAGGGACCTACCGCTGCCTGTATTCGTCAGTAGGAACTAAAAGTGAATAAAAACATTCATGAGGTATGTGGTAAAAACTGTGAGAACTTTTTGCGATTCTATGCTGAAAAGGCTTTGAGAGAGATCACCAGTTGGATGGTTTCTCTTGGCTTTTCAGAACCCATCAACTATTCGACTTTGTAGAACTTATATATGCTTATATGGACATGGACTTTTTTGGTTAGTGCTGTAGGTAGCTAAGATTTACCTGGTTATTATATTGTAAATGTCAAAAAATGTAAATCCCTTTATTGTCCCACAATAGGGAAATTCACTCTCTGCATTTAATCCATCCCCTTGGGAAGCAGTGGACTGCCATTGTGTGGCGCCTGGGGAGCAGTGTCGTGTTAAGGGTCTTGCTCAGGGACCCACAGTACAGGCTGTGGGGATTAAAACTGGTACTTACAATTTCTCAGAGCACAAGCGCACTGCTCTAATCACTAGGCCAAGACTCCCCATGATAAAGGAGAATTTTATAAATTATATTTTATTGGTTATTTGAGATCAATGATACAGTGAAAAATAGACTGGCCAAATGAAGGTTGATAAAAATTCAACTTCAACTAAACTTTTCAAGATTAGGGATTTACTTCTAGCTCGTCAGCATTGGAGGTAATGGGAGAACCACTTGTATGTTCTTGTTTTCGCCACCTGCTGGACTAAGGGTGTAGCACAGTTTATTTTGGCTGCTTATACGAGGCTGTTAGGGAAATGGGAAAGCACACCCTAGCCCCTAGGGCTTTCAATCCCAGCGCTTGAATAAGCACAATTTTTTTTTTTTTTTTTTTACTTTTTTGAAGTTCAATAAAAAGTCATATAAAATTAGATAAAAACAATCCACCTTTTTTTGAATGACTATGACCTTGATGACTGAAAATCTTCACCAGCACTTTTCTGAAGTGCTTTTTAGGATCTTTCTGGTTGTACTGTTTGTAAAAGTAAAAACGTGGGAGCAATTTTAGATAAAGGATTTTCTTTATCTGCGGCCCCTCCTGGGCTTTACTTATTTAAATTTTGTCCTGAGTATCTAATATATTCCTCACCTACCAGAGAACAATGATTAAGGGATTACATTATACAAATCTATCCTGAGCTAACATTTAACATTTTCAAGCAAAACCCGGGAATCCAAGAAGGTTTGTAGCTTTTAGATATATTACCACACAGCAAGAATATCCAGAGAAAACTGTTAATCCAATAAAAAATTGCCTTAGGCCTTTTGTTTTTTAAAACAACAGGAAACTAGGGTTGAAAAGGTAAAGATGAGAAGCTGTTCCATTTGAGGAGGCTTACAACCAACAGTGAACTGGAGCATAGAGGTGAGACCAAGTCATTGTTTTTCATTCACCCCTTTTTGACAGCACTGAATGATAGGACCCTCTTTTACTGGACACGAACAGGTAGAACAACACAGCAGACAGATGCAATGGCCATGTTGTAGAAGCGAAAGCAGTCAACTGGAAAACAGCAGGGGTGGGGGAGGTGCACTTAGTGGGCAGAGTAGCACACCTGGCTCCATCTTTGCATGGCCAGTTCTTTTCCTTTGTACTGTACAACACACTTTTCATTTGGTCTAAGAGATCAAGTTAAGGTGAAGTCGATTATTCACTGTTTTGAGATTAAATATCAACCCCAACATTTTTTTTACAATTCCTTCAAATTGGGTCTAAAGTCATCAAAACTGTGATTGCGGTTTGACTTGTTTCTAAGTCACAATACATTTGGTATTAGTAGCACACAATGCTTTTAAATTGTCACAATTTCTTTTTCTTTTTTTTTGATTGAATACCAAAACTGCTTTCACATGCATGTGACATAACTCCAGTAAGACATTTTAGTCTTGCAGGATCTTTGACTACAAGATCTCATTACAACACGAATGCTGATTTTTGCCATCATAATCACTACTGCAGAGAATGAATTCTACAACCTTGTTTTAGATGTTGTACTAAAACCACACTAATAATAGCCATTATTATTAGACATTCACAACAATTAGTCGCTACTGGCGGTGTGCAACTCTTAAGAATCCAAACAAATTCATTTACATAGAAGCATTTACAGTATCTGATCCACAAATCCTGAGGATCAAACATTCCCTTTAAACAACTGGTGTCCCACATTGAGGCCAAGTAGCACAGACTCAAATTTCTAAGCACTGGACAAACTTCTGTTTTAGATAATATAATCTCTAGATCAGACATTATGTTACCAGCGATTCTGCAGTTACATTTCCATTTAAAGAATCAGTGTGAAAGAGGTTTAATGGAAGGTATGGATAATAAGAGCCAAATTAAGCAAAAACATAAATGCATACATAGTTTCAAAGCAGGGTGATATAAACAACAACATGATATATTGTTGTAATATATAGAGGGTTATGGACCTCCATGCCCCACGTATTTTTATTAATGCATATCACTATGGCAACAGCTCAAAGCCATTTCACCAATATTAAACATAAAAGGTTTTCAGTTCTAAGAGCAACATTTTGATGCAATTTTACCAGTGTGGAACATCACAAGTCATTTGGAGGTTTTATGCCATCAGCAGAAAGCCACACACACAATGCATTTAGTCTTTCGGTAGCACTCTCTGCAGCTATAATTAAGTGAAAGCTTCAAAGCCTACTAAATCTATCTCAACACAAAACGCAGATGGATAACTCTATCAGTTTAGGTTGTGATTGATGAAAAGGGAAATGAAAACAGCAAATAAATAAAATGACAAGCGGTCAGAAAAAAAGGTCAATAGAAAATAGTTAAGTCATTTGAGCCTATATTGGAAGCAATGTACTCAGATTACATCTAGACACCAGATGGACTGAGCACTGACGTGAAAGCAATAATATAAGACGAAGCGAAGGAAGAGAGTAATGAGGGAAGGAGGAGAGTCAGTCTAAGAATAGAAGTAAAACCTCGAGCCAGCACAATCGGTCAGCCCTGGGTGCTATATTTTAACTTTACTACTGTGTCAGCCACACATCAGACATCTCTCATCCCTCTCTGTTTCACTCTCCTATCTGCAAAAATGAAAAGCCAACAGTATAAATGTCTGGTATGTATATTTAACTGAACACCGGATTCCTAAGATTTAGTACTTCCCAAACTGCTGTATGTCATCTGCAGAGGAACTTTATTTATCAGCTTCAAAGCATAACTTTTAACGTAAGAGCACATCTATCAATCTGGATTCAAATCTTGGGGAAACAATAAATACTTAAAAGACTAACTGGAAAAAGAGTGTCGCAAAGCACTACACCTCATGGCATGTTGTCATTTTCCAGCAACAAAATGGTGATGGTGACGAACGCAGATTAGTGACACATGCTGGTGGTGTCATCCTGCTTAAGGAATCATATCCTTCTAGAGCAAGGGTCTGCAACCTTTAAAACTCAAACCTTTAAAAGCCATTTTGCTCCATGTCCAAATTGAAAGTTTAGAGCCACAATCACTATATAAGCTTTTAATAAAACACAGCTTTGTTTTTAATTATGAAAACACACTTTATTTTTGTTACAGTAAATATGTCATAGGAAATTCTTCCGCCATTTTTAAAGAAGAACAGTTTGTTCGTATTTTTGGTTTCTAAAATAAGGAAAAATAAAATGTTTCAAAATAAAACATGAATTTTCTTCTATAGGGTATTTTTTGATGTAGCAAAAATGTTTTTTAGATTCAATCATTAGATTAAAATGATTAGATTCATTGAATTTTTTTTTGATCCACAAAACTTCTAAGCTTCTGTTACTATACTACATTATATTAAAAAAAAGTTAGAACTGTAAATATACAGTCCCATGTTTATATTACTTTGTATGTATTTATTACTGTTTTTAAGGCTGCACTTCAAAAAAATTTAATTGTCTAGAGCTGTTTTAAACCAAATTTCTTTTTGCATACACTCATGTATACAAAATGACAAAATAAATCTAAGTCTTGTATGTACCTTTAAATAATTTTAAGTAACTATTAAGAGCCATTTTAGGGGTTCCAAAGAGCCATTTACAGCTTCTGGGAGGCGCGTTGCAGACCCTTATTCTAAAGGCTTAGAAAAACAACCCAGAGTTGATGGAAACATAGATGGAGCTAGATGGAGGGGTGATTCTGGAAGAAGCCTTGTTAGAGGATGCAAAAGACCAGGATGGAAGTTCACCCTCTAGCAGGCATGGTTTGCATGTCCCTGGCAACTTTATATTCAGTCCTGGTTCATGGTAAGACTTGCACTCTAAACTTGAACATTATATTTATGATGACTAGGTATAAACATTGAGTAACATGAAAGATTAATATGCATAACTCAAAGGCTCTGATGCAATTAGTTTAAAAAATATTTAGATTTTTCTGGACTTGTTTGGGCTTACAGTGTGGAAATGACTGCTCTTCTGCCAACAGCTGCTTTGAAAACAGAAACAGCCAAAACACACGGGGTCTGAATGCAAATGAAAGCCCTTCTGTTATGGATTGTGTTTGTAAAAAAAAAAAAAAAACTATAAACAATCTTTTGACATTTTCCTTCCACTTTACTTTGATCCCACGAGTGTGAAAACTTTAGCAAAGCACTGTAGTAAGTAGCTGTGGTTTCAATTCACGCTTTCATGAAGCCTCTTCCTTAATCTGGGTTAATCTCTCAAGGGCTTGGAACTCAAGGACACATGAGACAAAATTGGAATTTCAACAGAACATAGGCGATACGTAGCTCTAGGAACCAGTTTTGTACATGGAAGTACTCATGCCCACTTTCAACTTACCACAGTCTCATCAGAAAACGGTGCTCCATGTTTTATATAGAAGAGGACAGCACAATAATCTGGTACCAGTCAGTCTGAGGGAAAAGAGTAGAGAGAGACAGAGAGAATCATCAGTAAAGCACACCTAAGACAAACCTCACATTATGCATCACACTGTTTCTGACAGTTAGTATTTAGCCCCATGTCCCTCCTCTTGCTCCATAATGCCCATCCCTCTGTAGTGGGAAACATACCTCTCCCCATAAGCTCTGACCTGTAAATGGGTCCCTGGTGGTTGCCTGTAATGTGGTGGAAAATCTGCGCCTGTGTGCTCCTTTTTTTTTTGGGTCCCAAAACAAGAAGCTCCCCCGACTGCCTTACTAACACACTTCAGCTCCCCGCTGTTCTGAGTGCTACAGGCCCTAGAGCTAAAAACGGTGGGACTGCAGGAGGATATAAAAAAAAGCAGAGGAGGGAACAGCAGCAGAGGGAAATTTGCCACAGAGATACAGAAGCAAAGAAAAAAATGTCTAAACTAGCCTAATTGAGAGGGTGCTGCCTCCAGTTAAATCCTAAAGCTAGCATGTGTGAAATGATTTTCAGGTTTAAAGACAAGACGATAAAAACAAATAGTGTTTCTTCATGCAGAGAGCTGGGAAAAAAAGTTTTTTTTTTTTCATTTTTGTTTGTGTTATAGCTTTTTTTAAATACTTCAGCTTAGTATCAAAGGTAACATAAGCAGAGACTTAAAGCAGTCTTTGAATAATGAATCTTTCCAAATCTGACATGAACTGTAAAAATACTTATGCTCCTGCTTGTTAATCAGTAATTTTCTATAATTAAATAAATACATTTCTGTCTGAGTGGTATCTGATTACTGCAAGACCAGCAGAATCACGGAAATAATTAATAAGAACCTGTCTCAGAGTTTAAGGTAGGCTTAATTAAATAAATAAAAAATCAAGAAATCCTAATCTGAAGACTTTCAAGTAAATAAATCCTAACTGGCATCAACTAACATGGAAAGCCGTATAAAACAATTAGATCAGATTAGATTCAACTTTATTGTTATTACACAGGTACAGGTACAAGGCAACGAAATGAAGTTTAGGTTTAACCAGAAGTGCAATACAGTAGCAGCAAGCGCAGGATAAATAATGGTTTCATAAATACAGGATATGGGTTTCTACTGAATAAGTACAGAGATAAATACCATTGTAAACAGAATCGTACTAATAGATAAATGTAATATATAGATAACTAGTCTTATGAACTAAATTTACAGCTGGATATGTACCGAATATAATACACAGGTGGATATTACTATAATAACATTACTAAACAATGTCCAATGTTTGAGGATACCAATGAACAACAGAGAAAGCTATTATCCACAACTAAAGAACAATGATGAGCCTTCCTACGGCTGGCCTGGTACCAAAGACACTGCATAAGCAGTTCAAATACTTATCCAAAAGTCAAGGATAAATCCAGAAAAATAGCATAAGTGCTGCAGGCCTCACTTACTTCAACTAAAATCATTGCTTATTATTATTAAGGAGAGATTTGAACCAGTTGTGCCACCAGGCGGTGGAACAGGGGTGGCCAGAGCCACCCTGTGCAAAGCCCTGGCCACCCCACTGGCCACCCCACTGGCCACCCCACTCACAAGTGTATCACACAATAAACTTAAGTCTTTATGATTTCTACAGGCAGGTTTACCACAATAGTAGATTCAAACTCTTAAATTATGGCTTTTATTTTTAATCTGCCACCTCAAGATTTTTAATGGCCCCCTCTGGCCACCCCAATGAAACATTTCTCGAGGTGCCACTGTCTGGAACACAGTTTTTTTAGTAAATCACCCTTGAGACAAATTTTGAAGCTTCTGGGAGGTGTTCCAAGCATTACATCTGTCAAAGAACTGAACACAGCATTTCAGAAACAGAATTCAATTCAATTCAGTTCATTTATATAGCACCAATTCACAACACATCATCTCAAGGCACTTTACAGTTCACCAGATCATACAGTCAAATTGATACAAAGTTTTCTATCTAAGGAAAACCAATTGCATCCACTTATTGACTCAAATGAAATCCATCACATTAAGCATGCATTAGCGACAGTGGAGAGGAAAAACTCCTTTTTAACAGGAAGAAACCTCCAGCAGAACCAGACTGAGTGTGAGCGAACGACAGAAGCAGAGATACAAAAAGCAGCTGTATAAGGCGGCCCCATCCAGGAAACACACAGCCAGGCAGACGAGCTCCGAGCCAGCTCCCATGTCAGAGGATGAAGAGAGCACATCCAGCCAGTCACAGTCAGTGAAACAGGACTACACTGGAAAACAGGCCGATTTCCAACATCTATAGATCACATGAACAATCAAACTTCAGT
>NW_015150840.1:766260-798770 GCF_000732505.1 Cyprinodon variegatus
GAGATCATGCTTGTTTGAACAGCAGGGAAGAAAACACTTATTTTTTTTTTTCTTACACAGGCTAATTTGCTTAGTGACAAAAGATATTTCATTACAAAACAGAAGAAGAAGCAGAAACAAAAGTAACTGAACGCGGGAAAATGCTGTTTAATAGCAATGCAGAACATGTTTGTGTCTGCGACTGTTAATACCACACTGAGCTAATTATTACACAAAAAGAAAATTGTCATACACCCCCCGCCACTGCATGCTATGGAAGCTAAGAGCTACAAAGCTAACTGCAATCATAACAAAAGATGCCACAGGGTTCCACGTGCTTTGTTAATATTCCATTATCTTTAGCATTACCATAGTGATTACTGAACGTCTTAACTACCATGGCTTTTTTTTATTTATTTTTTTTATCCTGTGCCTCATTAAAACAAGCGTTCACCCTCAGCGTGTGTTAGTTCTGGGTTCCATAGCAACCATGGCTAATAAACAGGCCACACCACCTCTGTTTGAATCATCTTTAAGAAGATGTTCCCTTTCAATTCCCTAACCTCACAACAAGAGTTTGATTTCATTTCAGTTGTGATCAACTTGTAATTATGTCTTGCAAAGCACAATCGAGATTTGTGATCTGCAGTTGCACCTAAGGACCGCAGGACACCGTCTTTACAAAAGGGTTTTAATATGCATTGTACGACACGACGCACAGGAGGCTCCACCGCGGCCGCTCATCAAACAGAACATGGCAGATGCTCTCACAGGCTCTTATTGATTTTCAGGAAAAGTGTGTAATGTATGTAGGTGTGCGCGTTAAGGTGTACATGTGGTGCGCACGTGCATATGGGTGTGATGTGTCGCTAGCTTGCAGCAGAGATAATTAGAACACAACTCTTTTGCTGTCCCTGCAGGCCACTGATCCAGCTGCTTTCATCTAATATAGGTCAGCTGTGACAAAGCCCTCAGCATGGACACTGATCTGCTCTACTAGCTCTCACATACACACAAAAGATGAAATTAAAACTCCTACGCAAGCACACACACACATATGATTAGATATGCTCACTGCATGCTGCTGGCACGTACAGTATGTGTACTGCTTATATAGATGTACATGCACAGCAGGTAACAGTTTAAAGGATGTCCCTAGGTGTACAATGTGGCCTTCGATGAGAATACAGTCAGGAGGTCAAATAAGTAATTTAAAGTCAGCTCAATTAGCAACAACATACTCCAAGATACAATCCATGAATTTTCATTTATGTGCTTTAGGGTGAGTACTAATCCGGATATTATTGAATATCACATACCTAAAGAGGCATTTTGCAAGTTTTTAGTGAAAAGAATCTCTACAATAGCTTTTTTATTTGATGACTAAAACATCATTAAATTAGCAGACTAACACCTCATTAGTTCAGCGCTGACTGCAGCCTATTTTCCCTGATTATACTTCAGGTCAGAAGCTGCAGAGCTGTTCTGCGGATGTGACGTCAAGCGCGTCTATTTTACTCGACCGACATCCAACTAAACTCAGAAACCAATGGAGACATAGGATGAAAAAAATAACATAAATAAGTTAATAAAAGAATGAACAGAGGAGTCCTTTAATTCTGTATTTTGGCCACAGGTGGCAGTATCATTAGACTACTCTGTAATGCCTTTTTAAGTGATCGATTAGAGGTACTTGAATCAGTATAAACAAGTCATGTCAGGCAAGTTAAACAAAATACCAAAACTACCTTGTAGAACTGAAAACAGTAAAAAACAATATTAGGTCATCTTTTAGGGCTACGAAGGGACAAAGTTGACCACGTGTTCTTCTTCCATTGCTGTACAGCCACACACCTTTTGCAGCTATTAATATGTTTTTATTAAATATTAGGCCATATTTTTTATGTTTTCCTGGAGCAGATCAGACTTTTTGTTAAATTCTAAAATAGGCCTTTGTAACACGTTTTGTTGTGTGCTTAGGACACAACACTTAGGACATTCCTTAGAACAAGGAATTTGAATTGGCCTTGATGGTGCAGACTAATTATATATATATATATATATATATATATATAGAATACAGGATCTATGAATACACTACGAAAACATACAATATATTATATGCAATATATAGTATATAGCTATAGCTATATACACAGTAGACTGTGCATTAATGTCACACAGGAGGTCTGGAGATGCTAGGTTAGTGTAGCATCTAGGTCTTGAACGGGGGAGTGAGAATAGCAGTGTCAATGTCACGGGGGTCCCTGGGCTTGTTGACAAGGCCGGTAGCAGACTGCAAGAAGCAGTTCTTGTGGCGTCAGGTTTTGGTCCTGATGGAACGCAGCCTACTACCAGAGGGAAGTGACTGAAATAGTTTTTGGCTGGGGTGCGAGGGCTCAGCCATAATGAATGCCTCAGAGTCCTGGAGGCGTACAGATCCTGGAGAGATGGAAGATTACAGCCAATCACATTCTTTGGGGACCAGATAACACGCTGCAGTCTGCCCTTGTCCAGATGGTGATGGAGGAGGTGAGGATGGACTCAGTGATGGAGGAGTAGAAGTGCACCATCATTGTCCTGAGCAGGTTGAATTTTTTCAGCTGCAGCAGGAAGGACATCCTCTGCTGGTCTTTCTTGGTGAGGGAGTTTCTGTTCAGCTCCAACTTTAGGTCCTGTAAGACAATAGTTCCTAGGAAAGACTCCACAGTGTAAATTGTGGAGTCAAAGAGTGTGATGGGGATTGCTAGGGCTGGGTCCATAAGTCCATAAGAACTCAGTCCTAGCTATCCCCATTAATCTTTGTAACTCCACAGTAGAATAATTAAATAAAACCTTTGTACAGCTTTCTTACTAGTTGTTGATTTATGGTAAACAGGTGAAATTGGTTAACTTGGAGCTTGGCCTCCTCCCTCATGTAGAGTAAGGATTAGAAACAAATAAACTCAAATCATTCTGCTGCCACCACCATGCCTGGCAAACAGCAGAACATTTTTTCTTTTTTCCATAAAATACCAAATGAGGTCCATGTTGTTTTTGTCCATGATGCTAGCATACATTTTTGTCATCTTGTTTGAAGACGTTTGTGTCGGAGCATGTGCTGTCTTCACAGTTGGCAGTGTTGTATACTGTTTTTTCCATGTGTTTCACTTTTTTTTTTAAGTTATAGGCTCTGAGATTCTGAGGCTTTTCTTGAACACAAAGATTTTCTAACTTCCACAGATTTCAGGATGACAGTGTGGGTTTTATGATAAACATCCTGTTATGACGGCGTTTAACAACAACACAGTTATTGCAAACACCTCAGAAATAAGTCTGGGTAGAGAAACAGAGCTAAAATCAATGTGGGGAAATAACTTTGCAACGACTATCATCTAGAACATTTAGTGGACCAATTTAAATGAGCCCCAGCAGTTATGTTAAGTGCAGTGTTAAGTGGTCAAATATCCACACAGAATAACTCCAGCTAAGGTGTGTGTTTTGTTTTTTTCTTTTGGTGACTAAACTAAAATTAGTTGGAGTGCATATATATATTTAAGCCAGTATGTTTATTTTATAGTATTTATTTTATCTGATGATTTGTACAAATATGGTTAATTGTAAAATCATTTAGTAATCATTTGGTACTTAGTAAATGTTAAATACTTTTTTTTTTTTTATCAAGCATCATTAGAGACATTGGACTTTATGCGAGCATGTGCTTTCAGAACAAAAGTAAACAAAAATAATTCCCCATTAAATATCCATAAAGGCAATGAAAAACACAAAAACAAATACTGAACAGTTCTACTGTAATTTTTATATTAGAAAAACTTTTTATACTAACTTTTTTCAAAACCTAATAATCATCCCTTCCTCCATGTCATGCTAATTATACAAAAATAAGTAATGGTTAAACAATGACATAATTAAAAAAAAT
Source organism: Cyprinodon variegatus (assembly GCF_000732505.1). Lineage (NCBI taxonomy): Eukaryota > Metazoa > Chordata > Actinopteri > Cyprinodontiformes > Cyprinodontidae > Cyprinodon > Cyprinodon variegatus. The sequence goes on from NW_015150840.1 coordinate 770,159, forward strand.
ATTCTGAGGCATGAATCCCTTGCATGTTAACAGTTCATACTGAGTTTAAAAATCTAGAGCAAACTTTATAAAAAACATAACAATTTAGAAGTATGACAATAAACACAGATGAAATAAACCCTAATCTGTTCCCAATGCTGAGCTGGTGGCATTTTCCAAGTCGTCTTTCGGCTTAATCCAAATTTCTGCTGATAAGACAGCCAAAACAAAGCAGCAAAGGATGAGGGAATACAAAAGAACAATAAGTTTGTCCTTTTCACTGTGCTGCATTGCATTCTGCATCTCAAGGAGCTGTAATTTATTAAGTGCTAACATCATTGTAAAAACAAAGTGACTTTATCACCTCAATAGTTTCATTTTCCCTAATATATTGATAACCAACATTATCTCCAGTCGCCCTAGAGTGGTTTGACTAATGGAGCCATAATTGGTGCAAATCACAAAGTGAACAACTTGTGACATAGCCTTTGGAACGGGAAAAAATTAAGAAGCTTTTGACTATGTCGCATTGCAGGAGAGGCACACGTTATGTCGTCTTGACTAATCGCCTCCTTTCTTCTTTGCTCAGTCCGTCTGTGTTTTTTACAACCCAGTGGGGGTCACGAAGGGCTTAAAACAACTGCAGCAGTTTATGCAGATACGATCAATACTTGATTGTCCCTTTTTCTGCTTTCTCTCCTCACCCCATCTCCCAGTCTAACAAGAGACTGCAGTAAAGGCATTAATTAGTGTGAGACACGCTCCAAGAATCCCCCATAGGGCTGCGCACTAAGGCTGCTTCATAGCCAGGTCAAGACATGGCAGTTAGAACTGACCGCAGCAATGATGAAACAACAAGGGGGATTAGAAATGGCATTAGGCACATAGTTTTCTGGAGAAGTTTTGCTTAACTTTATCAACTCTTAAACTAAGTTAAATTTTAGGTGTGAGATGTACTCTGCATCTTAGGCTTTTATTCACTTACAAATTTTACTGGGAACTTGACTGACAAGAGTGTAGACAGGCATATCGCCTATCATTGTTCCAAAATTTACAAAATGCAAATATATAAAAAGGCTAAAATGGGAGAATTGTGGAGTTCAGAACTCTGACTGCAGCATCAAAGTGTTTTTAGAGTATGTCTGAACTCCTAGCTAGAGTTTCATTAAGATAGCCCTTAAAGCAACATTACATGGACTAGTACTAAACATCACTTCGGAAAAAGCAGCTTCTTTTTCCAGCCTGCACATCTTGGTTACTGCTAACCAAAGTAGCTAGAGTTAAATCAATTCTGATATATGTAGGACCTAAAACAAAATAGCCAAGTCATCATTTTACTCAAAGGGATGTAATATGTAAAGTTTTTGGTCCATTCTATAAAGACTCAAACTCAACGCTATTCCTGACATTTTGAATTGAAAAAGCTTCCTCGATGGGAAGCGAAACGTCTTCAAACTTGGGTACAAAATGTTTTTTTTTTTTTTTTTACTTTTTTGGAATGACTATGACCTGGATGACTGACAATATTCACCAGCATATACAAAAAATGTATTTTTAAATCAAATAGCTTTCAGCTTCCATAAGTTGTAATGTTAAAACATGCCCAGTTAGCTGTCGTGAAATAAATTTGCGACCCCCATTCAAAATATAAGAATTTATAAACAAAAAATTTTAACCCCAGGTCAAAAATATTTCAGCTAAAAAATCTTGACTAACCTAGTTAAGTACACTAAGCTAATATGCACACAAAGAAGAAAACACTTAAAAACCACAATCAATTAAATTATGCAATGATACCACAGTTTGGTATGGATCTCATTTTTTAAAAACAAACTTTACTTTTAAGAGTTTGGAAAAAGGTCAAGATTCTAACTAATTTAAACCAACAGGAATGTGTTCAAATCAATTCAGAATAGAAATCCAAGGAGGTATATTATTTGGTAAAGTAACATTTAATTAAAATATTTGCCTAACCTTCTGTGATTAATCCTAAGGGAATATTGCAGTAAAGAACACCTGGATTCTTTAGCTACAGTAGGTTTGATTTATGAAGATGCTAGAACTACGTAGTAGCTGCAGTAGCAGACATGAGGGAACTGAATGAAAAAGGACTTTTGTCATACTGTAGTTTGGAAATCTAATGCAATGAGCATATCAGAAAACTTGTAAGTGTTAAAGATATTCATTGTGATAAGCTTTAGTGACATAAAGTTTGTTTCAGCTCAAAAATGTCAGTATTGGTTACCACACAGTCGCCATTATGTTCTTGTTAGCTTGTTTTGCTCGACATTAAATACTTTTTAGTGTCACTGGAAATTGCTGTAAATTATTAAAGGAATCATCAAAAACCCAATTTTCTCTAGCTGAAAACTCTTATAACATCAGTCGATCTCAATTTTGAGAGGGTGAGGCTTTTCTACAGTTCATGAAAACTTAGCCCAGGCTGTGTTGGCAGATGACGCTGTGTTGAGATGCCCAAACTGGAAGGCCTTTGTCATTGATGGTCTCTTGGTTTTGGATCCAAGTCTAAGTTACTCTACTTCTGTAGACTCCAAGGAATGTTGAAGAAAGTCTATTTGTAGCAATCTGGTTCTGAATGTGGCTTAAAGACTAGAGGAGGGGGCGAGGAAGAAATTCTTGTAATTAGTTTTTTCCCCTAATGTGGCACTCCTTCATCTAAACCACAAAGTGAATAAATGTTTTTGGGTAGATACCTTTTGTCACCAAGCATGGTGGGGAGCCTGGGAGTGTCTTTTTCCTATGCAAGTGTCTTGTAGTGGGTGTTGTGAAGCTTTTGGACCATCTCCAATTCCAAAATTAATATCATGCTTTACTACATAAAGGTAGCAACTTAATCCGCCTCGTTTTGGTTCAAGTCATCTCTACTTTCCACAGGTGATTTCCATTACTGTTGAGTAACACACAATGTAGACAGGATCATCATTGCAGGGCAGCCTCAATGAATGCATGTAACAAAACACAATGCAACAATGGAGGCCCGGGTTTATGGCCTTATGATTAGTCTCATACTAAATGAGGTGAGCCAGAGGAGGCTGCAAGCAGCAAGATAGAGCATTCTGGATTTGAAGAAGAGAGGGAGGGAAGCCATGGAGTTGTATCAAGCTGATCGATAAGAGCTATGAGGGTAACCTAACTCTTCCAAATGCTACCTTGCTACATTAAGGTCCAGCGTACAGTTTTTCAACTGGTGAAGATTTGCGATGTAATTTCTCTTTATATTTTGTCTATGTTTTCATTTGGTTTTATAAACATATCACTCTCACTGCATTATTTTCATAGGCTTTTCTCACATTATGCCTAAGTGCAGAGTGAACATTAACATTTTTTTTTTTATTCAAAGGTCTATGTCTATTCAAATAAAAGCTGTTTACCGATAACTCTGCAAAATGTTGCCCATACTAATAGTACTACATTAAAAGCAGGGCCCCACTTTTCCTTTGTATAATATGTTGATTCTGACTCTTAATGGATACATATAGAAATGCAAGCCAAAAAATACGGAAATATAACCATTGTAAAGAAGTAAAAAGTTATCCTTTACTCTCATTGCATAAAATAATTAACTGTGCACTGCTAATAGTTTTTCTCCTAGGAAGAAGAAATGTCCCTAAAATAGGAAATAAATGGAATTCAATCACAAATATTTTAGTATGTTTTGTGTTATACATTTTATGTTATATCAGAATCACAACAGAATTAAAGAAAACTTTAAAAACTGTGCGTAAAAAGTTTATAGTGGATTCTCTCCAACTGGTATTGTTTAAAGTTATTAATTGTCAGAGGTCCTATTAGGGAGTTGAAATTAGCATTAAGTCAGTGTGCTTTACTTTTTACATTTGTTCAAATATGATTTTTAAAAAGACAGTCTTAACAGTTAAATATACCAAAAAGTTGAACCAATATTACACATATCTTGTTTTAACACGTTTTCAGCTATACACTGACTTCACACAAATCAAAAAGAGCGGATAGGCTTAGCCCCGCCTGGAGACATCCTGCACATCAAAGTGAGGCAGTGGTGATGGGGTGCTTTTAGTCTGGCAGAAGTGCACGTATAAATCAGCGCAAGCACTGCTGAGCTGAAGAGAAGAGGAGAAGAGGGCAACGGGTGGTTGAAAGGAGGGTTAAAGGGCCAGACAGGGACACAGACATATGGGATCTGTTTTGGGGGAATGGGAGGCCGCAGCTGAAAAATGTGCACATTTTCTGTGGCTTTAGGCAGGTGCTGGGCATCAACACAATGGATAGATGGATGAAGGCAATGTTTATATAACTAGTGGGATAATGGTTTGATGGGTTTACAAGTGCAGAACATTATTTACAACATGGAAAATAAATAATTTCTGTGAGTTAACCACTTCATGACATTTCCTTGTCTCCTTTTCTTTCTAACTCCAGTTCTGATTACCCTTCGGATTCTCATTAAGAAATTGCATTCCAACTGCTGGTTATAATAATCTGGCATTTATGTGTTTCCCTTACCTTTCCAAAAGGCGATCTCTTCTATCCTCTCTGTACCATGAACTTTTACAACGTGAACTTCTCTCCCCTTCCTTCCTAGCCTTCCTGACAGCACCTGCCCTTTTCATTCATATCTTCAAGAATGGGCAACGAAGACCAGTCGATGAGTAACAAGAAAGCAGATGTAGCAACACCACTGGAATGATCTATCAGTAACAAAATGAAATCTAACCTGGATTTGAGTGCAATGCACACCAAAATTGGGTTTCATTTCCTCTTCTTGACTCGGTTCATTTGGATGATGATTAAATCATCTCAATGCCGTTTGTAAATCAAGCTGTTGCCTTTGCCCTAGAGCATCCAAACAATCCATGTTTTCCTCATGGGAGACCAGCAAAAGCATACGAATCACAGATCACATTCAAAATGTGCACAAACGTGTGATTCTTTAAGCGTAATTTTTCATCCGTACACTTGAGACCCAATTCTAAGCCATGGATCATTAGACAAAAATACTGCCGGCACACTGATTACAGAAATGAATGATGCATGCTGTTTTGCTCAATTGTATGTGTGCGTCAGTCCATTTATGTGCAATTGTGTGTGTTCAGTTGCACCAAGAGAGGTCATTTATGAGAGCCAGTCAGCGAGGCAATGAGTAAATGTCCATTAGTCGCACAGTATTGGTAATGTGACACGAGGGTTACAGCAAAGGTGCACTGTGTCATCCTATTGGCTCCATAGCAAGGTCACTTTTGTTGGCTGGCAGACTTTTGCAGTATTTGTGCCAACATTTAGGCAATTACTAGTCAGTGAGTCTTTTTTTTGTAACGTTTTGCATTACTGACTAACTTTTTGCAAGAATACTCCTTTTTAATGAGTTTCAATATACATTTAAGTCATATAGTAATATCCCAACATTTATTTTTAAAACTTACAGGAAACTTGTTGCAATGTTCTTGGTGGACATCAGCACATTTTATGCTTAAAGGTATATTGGAGGATGTTCTTTTTCCAGGTGGATCATTAAAATAAGTAGTCCTCCTAGTTGACAATTATTCTGGTGATATGTTTTCACCTACCGTTAAGAATCACATAGTAGAAAATTTGCAAATCTTCTTTTGGAAAGTAAGCTTGAGCGAAGCAAACAGCAACTTTTAAACAAAGCATGCAGGAGGAGAACTGGGCTTCTGCATGCTTTTGCAAGCATATCAATAGGCATTCCCTTTCATGAGGTCGGAGCAGTCATCTTGTTCTGAACTCTTGCCGTGGTTCCTGGTGTTTATTATTTCAGAGCGCTTCACAACAGCTATTTTTATCTGTGCCTCTGATTTTTTGGGGTTGATTCTAAGGCCGATACAGCTTAACCTTCTCTATTTCTGTAAAAATGGTACAAAATATTACACTTGTTGATAAAAACATAATTTATCTTTTTCGGTTTATCTTTTTTCAGTCTCTGACAAAACAGAATTATTTTCCTCAAAAGGTAGATTTTCTCCATAATGACCCTCCTTAGAGTCGGTTTTGGAGAGTCTGTGCTCAGTCAGTTTCTTAATGATGATGATTTTTTTTTGCAAGCCATTACCATCACTTTACATAAGTACCTATCCTCTATTTTGATATGTTCAGAAAGCAGTCCTAGGTATAAAATCTATGGATGGTTATGGATTTTGTACTCCATAATCACTTCAACTCAATTTTGTTCTAAATGGACGAATATTTGCACGTGTGTAGAAACTTTGTAAATGATTTGCATTGATCTGGCTGTATGTTATGCTATATCTAGCTGCACTACTAATACTATTTTCTTTTTTACTCATTTCACAACTGGATTTCAACATAAAAGAAAACAAATACAACCAGAAAACATTATCTTGTTATCTGTCTGCCCACATAATTTATCTGTGGATGGTTTCAAGCAAGCTCTGGATCAGTTTCCTGCCACAGAGGATCAGCTGTCAATTCACTCTTTATGGACCAAATCCTGTTTCCTCTGCTTACCCCTCTCAAACACATCCTGGCTGACCATCTTTGAGAAATCAAGCCATCAGTTCCCGTTTCGTTTTATTTGGCACAGTGAACATCAGCCAATGATGGGAGGCAGTTTTCACAGGGGAGTAGGGACTGGGATTGGGGAGGGGGTGAACAAATCAGAGCAGAGACAAGGGGGTCACCCTGAGGTCACAAATGATGCCGGTGAGTCTCTTCACATGAAGTCATCAAAGCCTCATTATTCCTTTCCATCTCTGTCCGCTCAGGGTAAATTAGCCTCACCAATCAGGATTGTGTACATGCATGTGTCGTTTGTGTTGTGTGTATTCCAGCCTAATTTGCAGGAGGGGGAATGAGTTTTCGTATGCCTGCGTGGGTACATGTAGGCACAGGTGTTAAATGAGTTTAAAGCTGTTTAAAAAAGCACTTGTGGCTGGATGTTTTTCAACGAGTCGCATCAAACACATGCTGTCCAATCGCAAAACAAAGGAAAAACTTGTCCTTATACAAAAAAAAGTAAAAATCTAAGATCTAGAATGGGGTTGGGGGGCATAGGCACATTTGTCTTAAAAGGGTTTTATGGTCATTAATAGATTTACCGGAACAAGCACTTGGCCCTAATATTCGTCACAGAGCGGCTGCTTCTACTGCAATTTGCATTTTGCTCTTTACATAATGCACACAGATTTACGTGTCTAATTACAGGTAAAAGTGTTTCAACTGCTTTCATGTCTCTCCTGATCTAGGTCTGAACTAAACAGTCATTTGTTGAGTACCCAAACGAGTCTTTGTTTATATTTGTGTGTCTTTAAAAAGTTAAGTAATATTGGTAATCCTCAAACAGAAAGATGAAAATTGCAAAAAAGGGTAGTAAACCTGTAAGTAGAAGAAAGACCCCTGGCACCCATCAATTAGCTTGATTCACCTTTAAAAGCTGGCCAGAAACTGAGTGAAAGTCTATCACCCTGAAAACACACCGGTCTTGATTTAGCATATAATCCCCAAAAAAGCTAGGTCGCTTGATGTTTGTAACATTTAGAACACATAAATTAAGTGGAAACTGCAGACCACTCATGGTTCTCTGCAACTGCATCTCCAACTGTCTGTCACAATAGACCAGGGGTCTATTTTCATTGGAGCTAGGCAGCATTATGATGGAATGTGATGGATCAAACTGGACATGAGAGCCAAGCGACAAAGTAAAAAACATCCACTTTAGGCAAATTCTAACTATAAATGTCCATCTTGTCATTACTGCTTGTTGCTGTTAAGGCCAAAACACACTAACGTAGCTAACTCCAGAAGCTATGATCTGTTTTTTTTTTTTTTCATTACAGTTATACTGGCTGCATAGAGAATCCTTCTACAGACCACCAGCCCTGTGACAATGATTATTTACTGGAGAGTATGAAATTCCTCCAGCATAAACAAGCCAGGTGAAATAAGTAAATCTGTAGGTGTCTCTAACAAGCTCAAAGATCACTATTTCACTTATTTTCTCTAGAAAAAAGGATCTACACTATTAATTGAACAATGTACAGTGCATCTCTATGTCCAAGTCTGTGCCCTTGTTGTGTATACAAAAAAGGTGCTGTGCGTTTCTGCATGAACTTGGCCATTGCAATTCAGATTTTGTTTTTGTGTGTTTTACCAAAGAGGATGCATTTACTTTGTCGTCATTTCTCCCTTCCGATTCATGACATCCCTGTCAAATTGCTGACTAGGTCAACCGAGATAGACCAGGGGTCTACTTTATTTGAAGTAGACAAAGCAGGCACTGTTGAAGTGAATCGTAGAACAGTCTTACTAGCCCCATTACTTTCCTATCCCCTTATATGATCAGATATTTTGTTGAATGAGACACTAAATTCAAACTGGTGTTTTTCAGACCTATACTGTAAAGTTCTAGGTACGTCAAGAGATGTCAGTTTATTCAGACAACAAAAAACTAAAAGAATGTGTCTTTCATCAGATAACACAAACATTGAGTACAGAAAAATATTCCTGATTTTTTTTTACTCTTAAATTTTCATATTTCATCAATGAAATATGTCAATATTAAATATTTACTTTAGAAATAACTTCCTTTATGGCGGTATTAAACATAGTATTCATCAAGCCCGATATTTGTTCCAATGTTTTATTGTTTATTGTAATACATAAACTTTAAATTTTTTTAAAAACCAATGTAAATAATTTATACTAGGTTAATTTTAGTGAATTGAGTGACATGGAACGAATGAGAATAATACAATGTTTTTTCTTAAAACATTGTAGCTATGTGGAATCACAGTAAACCTTCCCAACAACAGCATCCCATCCATCCAAACTTTCATCAGTCCATCCATCCATTTTCTCCCACTTATCCGTCAGATGGGGCACACAACCATACACAAACACACAGAGTTTAGGACAAGTTAGAGATGCCAATTAATCTAACAGTCATAGTTTTGGACTGTGGGAGGAAGCCAGAGTACTTGGAGAGAACCCATCTATGCATTGGGAGAACATGCAAACTCCATGCAGAAAGACCCTGGAATCGAACCCAGAACCTTCTTGCTGCAAAGCAGCAGTGCTAAAACCTGCACCACCATGCAGCCCAATAGAGAAATATTGCCTACTCATAACAACCATGAGCGTAGATCAAAGAATTAAAAATATGTACAAATTGTGCTAAGTTAAGAATTAAACTACCTCTTTTTTCTGGGGTTGGATGGTGTCTGGAAGGGGTAGGGTCATGTAGTATAATGTGTATTGGGCTTACCCCAATTAGCAAGAAAATGTGAGCAGAAAATATTTTGCATTGCTAATTTCAAAAATACCTACATACACCGCCAGCAGAGACAGAGAGAAAGAAAGGAAGCAGAGGGACAACCAAACACTAATTGGCGGATGGGTGCAAAGAGGCGCTAAGAGATTTGACAATGAGAAATGTCGTAATGTAGAATCTTCCTCTCATCTTCCTTCTCTCCCAGCCCATCACTCCCGCTAATTGGCTGACACCGCAATGTCTTCATGCAGACTTAGAGTGTGTAGGTGTGTGTGTGGAATCGGGCATGGTGATTGCCAACATCAAACCACTGTGGGCTGTGGTTCACCAATAGTAATGATGTGATGATGCTGATTATTCTGGTGACCTACACATATACATACAAACTGTCTCTTTCTCTTTCCCTCTTTTTTTAACCTGTTTCTCAGACAACAGATACATCCATCTCTCAATATTCAGACTTTTTAAATCATTTTCCGAGCTCCTCTCATAGTGTACCAGCACCTGAGAGGTTAGGAAGTCAGGCAAAACTATCATAAGTGGATGAATGTGGAAAATGCCAGGCAGGTAATAATGAACAGATGAAATGCCAATGTGTGTGTGTGTTAGCTAAGCTCCTCGTTGTGTGTTATGTCCACAAATGTCTAGTTTTAGGAATTACTAAACTTCAAAGGTAACAAGAAAGGAATACAAGTTACTTAGAGTATACAGAGTCAGACACAAAGACGTTAAATAAAAAAAAAAAGAAATGAATCAGAGAAGAAAATCAGTTCTCTGGCAAAATAAAAGGTGAGATAACTCATTTTCTCTCCTACTGGGATTCATCTGCAGGGTGTAGAATTGTGCAATGCCATCTTCTCTGCTTGGCTTGTAGCCCTTAAGCGAAACATGGATTAGTGTCGAATTTGCTCTATAAACGTCGTAGAGTATTGCTTAGAGATGATCTTTAGTAATCTATGTTGCTGCTTTGAGACAAAGGACACTAGAGAGGGAAAGAGGAAAAATAGAAAGAACCATTTGGTTGATGTTTTATAATGTGGACATAACTTGTGGTCAAGAAAAGTTACAAAATATTACCCTTCTAAATTCACGTTAATGATAAATATTATTGGAAAAAGAAGAACAGAGTGAACATTTCGGAAGGACTGAGATGGTGGATAATAATTCACTACTTGTACTCTAGGCTTAATGAAAAGCATATTTTCTGCTGGGTGTTAAGACATGGTAGCTCATCTCAGTGGAGTCTTTTGAGAGTGGTCATTTAAATAAGGATATTAGCTGCAATTACAGTGTTGTTTTTATATCAGTTTTTTTTATTAAAAGGAAACTTTTTTGTCCGTCTCTTATTGTGAGATAATACTTTTGGTGTAAACAAACCGGTAAAGGTTTTGTCTACGATGATTTGCTAAATAATCCACTTTTTTAATGTTTTTATGAACCTCTCTGACCACCAGAAGAACTCCACATTAGTTTATTTGGAAGTAAAAGCCAATACTCAAGTGTGTTCCCTGCAGGTTTAAGAAATTACCCTGATTTTACACACCTGATTCTGATAATTAGAGTACAGAAAAAGCCCTTTAGTAAGTAAGTAATGTTTATTTATATAGCACCTATAGCACCTGTCATAGAGGTCACTAAGGCTACGCTCACACTGCATGACTTGATGCTCAATTCCAATTTTTTTGTGAAATCAGATTTTTTTTGCGTTGCCGTTCATAATTCCAATTATGCAACTTATATGTGATCTCCTGTGTGAACTGCAGTCATACAACGCAAGTGACCCGCATGTACAGTAGAGGACGCAATGACGTCACAGGCCAGCGTGCTCCATGTTTACGGAAGTGTAGTGCCTGCTCGCATCTAGCAGTCTTTTCCAACCATAAAAAACAATTATTTTCAATGGCTTAAACATAAATACTGCTCTCCGCATCATCGTCCGCCATGGTTGTTGTTTTTCTTGCCACTTCTGCATAGCAAGACACAGAATAGTGACCTTTGTCCGGTATTAATGACATTCAGGTCGGATGAATCCGACCTGGCCGTTCAGACAAAGGTCGCATTTGAAAAGATCCGATTCGAATTGGATTCAGGACCACATAGCCAAGTGGCCTGGGTCGGATTGGAAAAAATTGGATATGCGTTGTTCAGACTGCAATGAAAAGATCAGATCCAGGTTGCATATGGGCAAAAAAATCGGATTTGGGTCACTTCAGGTTGCAGTGTGAATGTAACCAAAGTGACCAATAATCTGATATCCTGAAGCAGGGAAAGATCTATGCATGCTGAATACTCTCCCAAATTAGACAAACAAGAAAGTTTTAAAAACACAAATAAATAATGTTCAAAGTGTTAGTGTTTCACCTATTTCGGTCTAAGTCCTTGAAATATATCAAACCCAACCAAATATCTCGGAAATTAATGTGTAAACAAAACAGCTGAACATACAACTTAAAGAAATGCTTGGATCCCAACATAGATGAAATATAATAAGAATAACTTTGCAAGTAAATCCACACAAAGTCCAGGCACAAAGCATCAACAATGCAAAAAGGGAACAACACAAAAACAGTCACTGATAGCGCCTGCTTGTTGTTATTCTTCTATCTAATGTTCACAATATAATGCATTTTCATTTCACCAATCAATGTAAACAAAACTAGAGCTTCTCTTAATATAATAGTAGAGGTAAAACTATGGTTTGGATATCTACTACCCTTCTCCAGAAGCATGGACAGTCTGTATGTTTAGCCCATGCGAGCTGTCAGGCGTGATCTCTGTCCAAGCTTGCTGTATGCATCTATGCACGTCTCTACTTGTTTTAAATTCATGAATTTCTCACGCACCGGTAAAACTTCCACAGCACAGTTTGCAACCGGAATAACTGTGCTGCTCAAACCATGTGTTGCAAAACCATTTCTCATCAGCTGTAGCATTGCATATCATCAAAGTGGGCTTGCTTGCTGCTCGTTTCCACTCACTAGCAGTCTTGTATGAGCACATCTACACTGCAACTGAAAAAAGGATGGTTTGTATAAGCCTGTATACGAATAGTGATAATACAAAAGCAATTCAAACATTATACAAACACCCATAAGTGGAAAAACCCTGTTTTCTAACCTTACTGTGTTTTTTCCTCTCCTTAAATCATGGAGAAAGAAATTGGAAAGAATCATAGAATACATTTTCCTAATAAAACTATTAGAATGACATTAATAGAACACATTAATATATCCTAAATCACTAAAACTATAATTAATTTGTTGTAGTCCATTTCTACTTCCACTTTCTTTAATATAGTTGAAATAATAAAGAAAGAAGAGAAACTTTACAGTGAATACACCAGATTTTTACCCCCTCACTTCTCTCCCATCTCCTTTCTTTTATAGTTGTTCCAAAGCTTAGGCTCAACCATTTCTTTAAGGCAAACAGAAGCAACAGAAAAGACTGCTCCTGATGAGGAAGGTTTACATAAAAAGGTTCTGATTTGGCAGCCTAAAAGAGCACGAGTAGGAGCACAACAGTTACCATCTGTTTGCCTGGAAAAGCATGATACACTCTGAGAGGTAGCTGAGAGAATAAAGCTTGAAATGTGATTCAAAGTCCTTACTCAGAAGGCTGCATCATACCCTTGACTCCAGCAGAGTCAGTTTACTGCCACCATTGGATCCTGTAGGACACAATAAGCTGGAATCCAATCAATTAAACTTGAAATGGACCACAAGGTAGATCTATATAAAGCCTGGACACAATACTTCCTGAATGGCCCTTTTTAAACGAAAAATATACATCAGAAACAAAAATGACCTTTTGCAACTTTAATTGCTATGTAGTTAGATTTTAAAAACTCTTTAAAGAAAGTTTTTTCCTTGGTTAACTCGATTTAGCCATGCAATCATATTTGCAACTCAATACAGAAAACCCTCAAGAGTCTCATGGTTTTCTGTCAAAAGGTTCTAAACACTGGAACAGCTGATTCAATTAAGGTAAAACAAACTGAACAAACAACCTTGTAGAAACTACTTGAACCATATAGTACACTTAAAAAAGGCTGCTTATCTTTTCTTTGTGGAGTATACTTTACAAGTGTGCAATTTTACCATTTAAGCAGTAAGAATTTGGGCTTTCATGTGTGCACTTTAGAATTACAGTATGGCAGGTAATGGATGAGCAGCTATTTATAATGTCATCATGGATTTTGGGATATTAAACTGTAGATCAATGTAAACTGCCTTACCATGAGAAACATCCTCCATTCTGATGATTTCCAGATGTATAGATAATAGCAGGTGTATGTACTTTAGGGTAAGATTGATTGATTGCAAGATTATTGATCAATCTTTATTGCTATCATGCAGCAAGTGGGGAAATGTATGGCTATTGGTTTTTGGTCAAGAGTGGGTTACAAAGTTTTAATGGAGATTAAAACTCTGAGAGTTAAAGTATTTTGTGGGAACAAATGGGTTCTTACCATAGAAAAGGAGCCACTAATACAGAAGAACTTCCAAATTAAAATAACTCTACAACACTTCACCCATGTTATGCAAAGCACTCTTTAATTTTCTTCACTCTCAACTCTGCATAGATATTGCATAACTATCATTCACTAAAGCTTTTTATTTCCACATACATTCCATGTAAAACTGGATTTGCAAAATGTCAACTTTTTGAGGTAATCTACCCAGAATCAGTTTAATATTTTTAATTCACATAAAGTTGCATTGAAGGTGCAATAGTTTCTACTTCCCTTGTCACTCTAATTGTAAACCTCAGTCTGGGTTGGCTTTATGATTAAATGGAGGAGTGTGAGGATAGGGGGAAATGGTGTATTCAGTTGTCTCACTATTTAGTGTGCGACTAAGTTGTCAGCTGCTTGACATGTTCCTGCTTTGATTCGTAACTCTACATGGTTCCGAACTGCACTCTGGGAAAGCACATCTGAAGAGGGGAGATCGGACTGACAGAACCGGTCATCGGGCTTCACAGTTGCAGAAACAGAAGTGTTAAGTTACTCCAAAACAACAGCACTGTAGCTTTAGGTTAGCATGTCGCACCACTCAGAATTTATTTTTTCTTACCTTATAGGAAACTTTCTCTAAACAAAGCATTTTGTATTTTTATCGTTTTAACAAATAGAGTTGCCTTTTTGTCTGTTTTTCTAGTTTTGATCGAGAGTTTGGATTTTCTAGAATTGAATAAGTCCGGTGAAGCTAAAGGGAGGCTCTAGTATAGCAGCTCCGCAGCCTGGGCACATGTGGCAGTTTAGGCTTATGTTAATGGATCAATTCATATTAATGTTTGACCAGATTAATGTATTAGTATAATGAATAATTTTAGTAGGAACTGCATTGCTGTTTTGACAACTGCAGCTCAGACCTTATATCTAGTGGCCATTGAAAAATAAAATAACTGATTTTTACATTTTATTTCACTATAATATGGGACAAAAAATCTTTACAAGTATTTGTTACATATAAGTGCCTATTTAAAGGGTAACTTATTTGTATTTAATTGAAGTATAAACAGTTTAAATTACTTTAAGATTGTTTTCCAAACATAATAAAGAAATGTTATTTTAAGTATTAAACATATATTTACTTTCTGTTCATCTTTAGAATTTAAACTTTGTCCAATAGCTTTCATTCACATCATGATACTGCATTAAGCCAATATTGGATTCAGTCAAAACAGATTCTATTAGACTTTATGAGCAGAAGCAGATTTTAGCTACATATTCGTGTGTGAGGTTGCCTAATTTTAAGACAGACAACAAAATTGTTTGTGCATGATTTCTTCTAAGAAGTTTAGCACACTGAAGGTTACTTAAATGAAAAAAAAATATATACATGTCATAACATAGAATAGTATACAGTGGAGGATTAGAAAAAAGTCCTCTGATTTTTAAATTTTTTTTCCCATATTATAGTGAAACAAAATGTAAAAATCAGTTATTTTATTTTTTCAGTGGCCCTAAACCACTTCCGTAATAGTAGGCTGGTTAAAAGTGAGTAAAATACAGTGAGAACTAACATTAAGCAACTTTAAACATTGCTTTAGGCTTTTTTCTGCATGTCAGCTATACTTTTATTAAATTGTTTTCTCTAAAACTGGTGTCTTCAATTAGTTTCATGGAACTGCACCATTTCATTAAGCAGCATGATTATTTTTTAACAGAAAAGAAAAAATCAAAAGCAAAAATACCATCAGTCAAGTTTAAGATGCTTATTTTCCAACTGATTTTACACTAACCTTGGCTGAATATATTTTGAGAAAAATAAACTCGAGCTGCAAAATGGGAAGATAAAAAATAGTCAAAGGCTTTTCAAAGATCTGTTTATCAAAGTTAACATGGAAGGGAAAATTATTTGTTATTTCTGCAGATATCTGAGAAAGATATACAGTATATTCTACATGTAAAAGCTGTTACATGAATACATTAATTGAGCTTTATGAAAAAAGGATTATATGGGGGAAAAAAACATAAGTAAATAGTTAGAATTTAACACTTCCAAGGCAGCTTTAGCTTTTCTTTTACAGCATTACAATGATTTAAGTAACATCAGTCAACGGACTGAAGAGATAAGGATCACTAGATAAAATGTTTGTATACAAGGATAAGGCTGTCTAATGCGATATATAATCAACAGTCATGCTCAATAAAAAAAATTGCAAGATTTTCAGGAGGAACACAGGAATAAAAAAAGGCTTAAGGCAACCATGAACTGGAAACTGCAGGAATTTCTCTGCCACCCTCCACACTGATGCCTTTTTCACATCTTTTCATTATAAGAAAGTGTCAAACCACCCGCCCCCAAAGAAAACGAAATACACAAAAGGCTCCTTCTACCAAATCAAAACCTCCAACTTAAACTTCTGCGGCTTCAACAGATGAGCTTACGGCCTTCTGAAGGAAGGTTTACTGAAAAAAAGACACATTTGGAGCTATGCCTATATTTCAAAATGAAGAAAGCAAGATAAGGCTTCTGAACCTAATGACACAACAGACTGTGTAGCGCAGTAGTCCATATCGCCCCAAGAGGCACCCTTGCATTTCTCAGAGTGGAAACAATGACAAAGGGAAGACAACTTTAAATCTTTAATCTAATCTGTCCATTGGCTAGAAGCAGGGGCCGACTGGCCATCTGCACATTCTGAACAATCAAAGAACAGCCCATGCTCCAAAACGGCCAGCAGCTGCCACACTGTCATCCCCAGTTTCATTTTTCCTCCCAATCTAATGTTTCATACTCCAGTCCACTAATTGGCACTCAGAGAGTAAGGCCCTAAATGTCACAGACTAACTTAGAAAAGAATTTAGAAAGAAAGTGAAGAAGAGAGGGTTGAGGCAGGCTAGGACTGAGAGGAGTCAGAGTTGTGCAGCCTCAGCATGGCAGGGCCGCCTGATAATACAGGACAAAGAGCTGAGCTGGATGAACTAGACAGACACAGGGCAAGTAAGTATTAAAAATAAGAGAACAATATTTTTTAGACATAGAAAAGCATAAGCAGTTTTAAGATTAGACATAGCTCATACAGGTAGCATGTGTTGTGTGTTTTAGATGCCTGATTTGCAGATATTCAGGTAAAAGTAAAATAGCATGCCCTTGACACAACATACAGTCAACATGGCACGACAGAACAACTTCCGAGAACCTGGCAAAGACCAGAGCTGTTATATAGTCCCATTCCCTCGCTAGGTAGAAGGTTAAAACTAGAGCAAAATTGGCTCACAACTAACCTGGCAGTACCCAGACTGATATGTGTAGAACTGAGTTGAGTTCTACGTCATCAATCTGGGATGGCTGCCATTCAGTCTGGCCGTACAAAGTGGGATAATTAGTACAATACTTGATACTAATACTTATTGGGTGACGTGCCAGCTACTAACCACCTTCCATAATAGGCTTTCAGCCAATCGTAGCAGCAAATCGTGATGTACCCCATCTACAAATGCACAAAGTGCTTCCCTTTGCGCCTTTTTAAGACAAGAAATTGTCGCTATTTTAGCTAAAACCGAGTCAATTGCGGTATCGATAGGTGAGTCGTCCAGCGTAGCCAAGTTTGTACTGCCCCGGCAAGACCCTTCTGACTGTCGTCATTCCTACATGATTCCCACCCCAAAAAACAGTGCTGGCATGCCATTGGTCCGACTTGCTGGTTGTTAAGAGACTGACATTTGGCGGGAGTCTTTTAAGATGGATTTGTTATGAGACTGAAAACTCAGATCTTGCAACAATCCAGCTTGCAGCCTAAGGTTAAGTTACAACATAAAGCAATCAAAATTTCCTTCCAATTTGGACACCGCTGGAGGTGATGGAGAACGTGATGGTAAAGCTCTGGAAACTCCAGAAAAGAAGAGCAATTAAAGGGGTGTGATGTTTGTTGTACCTTCTAGAAAAGACACCAGAGTAATCAAACCTAGAATGGTCCTTTTAATATTCTGTACTCAAATTTGAAACTTTTACTTTACTCTGGGAGAAAGCAGTCTGCTTTTGGGTGACTTGCTTTGGCAATCAAGTCTTGGCATATCAGCAGTTATTTATACATATATTTTTAACTTATTGAGCTATTTTCCTTACAGTGTAATTACCATTTTAAAGCCCTTACCAGACTCATTAGCTTCTACAATTTTCTACCATGGGGTTCCCTCTTACTATAAGGGTCATGTTTTGTAGTAATTGAAGTAAAAAGAATGAATGAACCAGCAAGAAACATTTAAATACATATACTTAACTGGAGAATTTCTGTTCCATTATATTTATAAACTTATGACAGATTACAAGAAAAATTGTGACTTTGAAAAATGTTATTTTTTTATTTATATTTTTTTTTTCAGGGACAGGACCTTTGTAAATCTGCCCCTCTTCTTTGTCTGTTGTTTTCATGGTGGTTGTCCATCATCTTTTAAGTGCTATACTGCCATTCTTTCTCCTTCACCTTCTGCTGCGTTTTAAATGGGAGGGTCATTTCGATTTGTTTTTGCACCTTTTAGTTATTATAGCTTTGTTTTACTGGGGCTTTACAGCACTTGTTTACAGGGCAGACAGGGACATTTCCAGTGTTGTTTTTGACATTTTCGACGCTGTTCATACTGGTACAACCATTTTTTTTTTTCAGAATAATAAAATTAGGGTTGCATGTGTCATGCCATTATAGGGTATGAAAGTATTTTTGAATCATTTGATTATATTTCTGGCTGAATGTGTAACTTTTTACACTACCCTTTCAAAACTGTGCGGAAAACGGTCCGAGCACAGTAACTGAGATAATTGCTGAGTGTAAATGGAATGCAACTGAACTGGACTGTCCCGGACACAGCCATACCACGCTAAATCTAGTACTAGTTTAATAGTATAGCTTTGTAGTTGTGATTTCGTTCCCTGATAACAAAGAGGGTATGAGCAGCTGACTCATTTCGTGGGTTTTCGGGCGTGTCCAGCTTTACAATTCATAGATCTCTTGTCTTTTTCAAAGCACAAACTTCTTCTCAGCCTATTAACAATCATCCAAAAAATCGTGGTGCAACCTGGGATGATGCCGAGACTGAGGCTTTCATTAAAATTTGGGCTGAGGGTGCTATCCATGCAGATAAGTTCCTGAATTTTGTGGGTGCTTCCATTTTTGTTTGCGTAATTCCAACCTTGAGAGCTGTAGTATTGTGGACCATCGATAGTAGGTGAGGAACCATGCTAGCGTGGTGTGTAAATGGTTGTAAGAACCAAGCTTGGTACGGATAACTAATCCAAGCTCGGTCCGAACTCGGCACAGATCAATTTCAGAGGGATAGTGTACATGTAAATGGGGCATAAGAGTGGATTAGAAAAGGTTATAATAAATTCTAAGGTAGCCATTGAATTTTTCCTTTCTTTAGCAGCGTTTACAGTTGGATGTTGCATTGAATTTCCCTTGGAAAAAGAACAAAACTAAAAAAGACGTAAATGCAAGCACAGGCAGCGCACATTGAACATGGTATTTGTGAATATAAAGTTTTTAAAACAGCTTTAGTTTTGCCAGATTTATGTCTAAATTCTTTCCATCAAAATGAAAATCCATCTTCACAAAAGATGAGTGTATTAACGGCATTCAGATATTTAAAAGTGAATTGCACCACGCATGGGTGGTCACAGACATTAAGACAGACGCCATGCTCTCCGTCTAATTAGCACCAATACGTTGTTGTAAAGGGCAAAATTGTCTGCTGGCTTTAGTGTATGACACTCCTGCAGTGAACTTCCAGTCATCAGCAGTAGAGGGAAGGGTGAGGGGACGAGACGGAGGAGGCCTCGTGCTTGCAAACACTATACAGCTGACATTAATTATAATTATGTCACCCAGTAAATGTTTCTGAAGCCTGTGGTTGTGCATGAGTGCTGCTGGTTAGTTCCTAATCCAATGGCTATTCACACTTTGTCATCATGTCATATTGTCGTGAGTCATCTGTTAGTGGGAAAATCAAATGTGTTAGGTGCAAACATAACAAAACCAGATCAAAGTTAGGCCCAGCCTTTATTTGCACAACTATATACTCCCCCACAGTTCTGGTTTAGCTGGCACGTGTTTAAAGTATAAGTTAAACCCATGAAGTCCATGTGCTTGCGGTGAAGTCTGAGAGAGAGATCAAAATGTTAGGATGAGACGATCGATGTCAATTGTTTCTGGAGTGGCTGCCGCCATGTAAAGGGGGAATGGCGGGGCATGTAATAGAGATGGAGAGGCAGTTAAGCAGCACATGTGCACAGGGTGACGCAGGCTGTGCCAGACTGAGTTAGAGAAAATAGACTGCGCAGCAGTGTGACACTGACGGGTTTTCAAAGAGAAGAAGCAAGTGGATTGATTTTTGGATGAGCTTCTGGGCAGACTGCAGGCTAATGCTGTGAGATATTACCATATTTTTAAATGATGATCGTTTTGTAATGCGAGCAGCATTGGTTGAGAGGAACCCATTTGTTTTCCGTCTCTTCAGCCCACACACACACACACAAACACACACACACACACACACACACACTTGCATGACCAAGACGAACAGGAAAATGACATAGACTAATATTAAATGGACAAACCCAAAACCAGAACCCTAAAATTAAAACCAACACAAAAATAAAACTAACCTAACCCCAACCCTAACTCAAAAAACAAAACTTTACCGTATGGGGACTAGGATTTTGGTCCCCATAAGGACATAGTTCCCCATGACATGAATGTGTTAACATATTGAAGTCCCCACACCATCATTAAAACAAGCCAACACACACACTCACACCCCCCCCCACACACACACACACACACACAACCACATCCATCAAGGTGTTGGCAAAGTGAATACAGTAAATAAGCGAAAATGCTGTGATGTGTATAAGGCTTAGTGAACCATGAGTCCTTCACTCTCCACCTGATGTAGGAACAGATGGCAACGTTACCAAGCCACAACCATTCACTATTCATTAGGCTGAGAACCATAAAAATGTTTGTCTGTGGGTTTGTCCAGAGTATAGTTGAAGGCGAGGTGGTACTGAGGAAAGGACTGTCCGAGACAGACCATGTGACCATCAGTGCTCTAAACCAACAGACTTCCACTGGGAGCCCGAGAACTGTCAAACATGTTTGTTTTACGAATTAAATGTACTAGTTTGGGGTATAGTGAGAAACCTGATAGGCCTACAGTTTGAATATCTAGAATGTTAAATGTTATGCTGAAATATAGAACAGAAACTTATAATTGGATGCTTAAAAGCCATATTTAAAATCCAGTAGAAAGAAGTGTAGTTAAACAAGACTTCGTTTGCTAAGTGGGTTTTACTTATTCAGCTTTAAGCCTCCACATTTCTACATAACACAACGGTCCTAATGGCGGAAATAAAGACAACTTTAAAACTAGTTGAACATAAAATAAAAGAAATAACGGTATAATTTACATCTGAGAAATCGAGTGGAAGATTTTCAGCAACTAGGCCTGCACTGGACCGGACAAAAATTAAAAACCGTTTCTGCTCGGTGAAAGCGCATCTGAGTAATAATAACAACAACAACACACGCAATGGCAGACACGGTTACTGGGGGAAGAAGGTTTAACTTAATCTTCAAAATCAGTGAGATGTTTAACAGGTCTGGATAATAAAAGAGATCTAAGAGGCTATTAACTTTAAGAAAATGTAATATTGAGTGCTGAACAGAAATAATTCATACAACACTGTTTTGAGTCATACTGAACACTCATAACATTACTGTAGCATCAATTTTCAATACATTTTCTTTGTTTTTAGCAGGAAAAGGGTATCTGAAGTAGTATGCGGTTTGTTCAATTAGAGAGTGAGACTTTCAACAGATAACATTAAGGAAGCAGCAATGGAGCTCTGTTTTATCTATTAAATTTTTCTGCCTATTTTTGACATAAAAAGGAAGCCTTTTGGAGATGAGGTTCTACATCCTATAGGACTTACACATATTGATCACCGTTTCTATAAAGCTAGCTGCTCTTAAGGCCAGTTTAAAATGTTAACTAAAGTCCTTTTTGCCTTTGGCTTATTAGCAGAACGTATTTTTGAACAATAGTTAGTCTAACAGTCACAGTATAAACTTATATTTGCTCTTGATATAAATAACTGACTGTTAAAGGCAAAAAGGTCAGAAAGAAATATTTTCAGAGCTGTCAGAATATCTATCAACTGGTCAAAACTTTACAAATGTTGTATTTGTAACTTTACGGACTATAATAACTGGCTTCACAGAAGCATAATTTATAAGCACAATGGTATAATTTAAACACATAATATTATAATTTAAACACACAAAATATAAATTGATCCAAATCAAATTCTGCTAATGTGCCCATATATCCTTGGACCTGCCCTGTTGGGTCTCAAAGTGCTTTTCAGGATCTGAGCTTTTATTTTAATTTCAAATTCTTCAGCAAACACTTACCTCAATAGTAAAATAGATATGAGTCTTAAGATTGCTGCAGATCTGTGTGACAGAAATTGAAAATATCTGGTGAGTTCAGCAAATTGTGAAAGAAAGTGAGTGGTTG
The DNA here is from genome assembly GCF_000732505.1 of Cyprinodon variegatus. Classification (NCBI taxonomy): domain Eukaryota; kingdom Metazoa; phylum Chordata; class Actinopteri; order Cyprinodontiformes; family Cyprinodontidae; genus Cyprinodon; species Cyprinodon variegatus. Next base: position 792,406 of record NW_015150840.1, read on the forward strand.
ATGCACATCATGAGATGATGGATGTCGTATGTGGGCTGATTTTTTTGCCTATGAATGCTGCAGCGCAGTGATGGTGATGCCTGTCAAAACTCCTCCAGTATTCTCTTTACTCTCTACCCTTCTGAAGCACTGGGGGAAAGGAAGGGCAGATGTGTAGTTAGTATCTCAAGTTGTCTCTCCCCCAGCACACACACTCTCTCTCTCTCTCTCTCTCTCTCTCTCTCTCTCTCTCTCTCTCTCTGTGTCTCCTTCCTTGTAGTCATTTCTGTGAGTATGGAGGGCCTAAGGCAAAACGCTGAAACCATCTGCTCTCTCCTAAGTCTGTCTCCATCAGACTTTAACTTCCAATTTCTCCAGTATTCCTTATTTTTCTCCATTATACGCATCCAACACTCACAAAGTTATTTAATTGCATCTTTTTTTTACTCCACTTACAACAATCATATCTACCAGGTTTCATTTGTCAAAGCAAACTCGCATATTTTTAGTGTACCTGCAAAAATAGGCTGCATTGACATTTCCTACAATAAAAGAAAACAAAAAGGAAGTGTTCAGAGTTATTCAGTGCCCAAAGCTTTGAAGAACTGCTACCTTTGAAGAAGAAGCATAAGAGACCTTGGGAAATCTGAGACGTAGCTGCTGTATGTTTTCTACCTATCATGTTCCTGAATCCCCACCCAGTCTTTGTTTCTGGAACATCCGTTTAGAGCAGAAGGACAAATGTGTGACAGGTGTAAGGACGTCAAAGTCCTATCAGATGTTTTTCGATTGACAGTGTACAAGATAAAACATGGCTTTAAACATTGTGTCAACTATAGCCCTGAAGAGAGAACAATTGGTAAAGCTTTAATTATGACCCCCACTACAAACGTTTTTGCAGGCATTCTTCAGCTTAATCCCTTAGTGCCTTGTCTATACAGCTAATGTGACTAATTCAGGTACTATTAAGGGACCATGTGTAAGGATAGGTCAGTGCAAGTTCACAACAAAGGTTTTTCATCCTAAACTTGAGTTTTTACCAACAGTTTCCATGTAATTCAAAATAGTTTTGACAAAAATATATCACGCATTTTCCAAAAAAAATTAAAATCACAAGATCAAAATGTTTTTCCTGCATATCAAGACAGTTATCAATTAAACCATAATGGAGAGTTTAGGCCAAAGAACAATACTGACCAAAAATAAAGTACCTTGCAAAACTTGCAATAAGATAAATCAAAACCATTTTTATCTGCCTTTGTTTCTCTAATTATATATTATCCAGCTATTGACACATTAGATATTAATGTATTAGTTTGCCCAAGGGGTTAGAGCAGTGTGCTTGAGCTCTAACAAGATTAATAGTATATGGACCGATCCCCACAGCCTGCACTCTGGCTCCCTGAGCAAGACTTTTAAACCCACACTGATCCCTAGGCGCCCCACAATGGCAGCCGACTGCTCTCCAAGGGGATGGGTAAATGCAGAGAGTGAATTTCCCCATTGTGGGACAATAAAGGGATTTACATTTACACAAACGGAAACTATACTCTGCAATAGCATTTACTTTCAATTGCATTTTAATAATACATTGAGTATATAGAGTATTTTCTTAGAAATGATTTGAAATTGGTTATTAAAAATGTGCCTAAAAAATAAATTCTACATAATTTCTGGGACATAAAAGGATGGATCAATTCCAAAAATACAATATTGTGGTTATAATTTGTAAGTTAATCAGAATTCTCCACAAATATTTGCTTAAAGTACTATTAAAAGCAATGGTTATCAGTGACAGCAACAGAACTTGTGGAATAGTAATAATTAAGAATGTACTGATAGATCCAGTTTGTGCAAAAACATAACAGGGTTCATGAAAAAGGGATACGTTTTTGGTTAAAATAAGCGCTCTACATCATGTCAGGAAAAAAAAAAGCAGAAAGCTCACTATGTCAGGTTGGGTGAAGGTTTGAAGAGGACCCAAATGCAGAGACTCAAGCTGAAGCAGTTTCTTGCAGATTGACTAACAAAAAGAGCAAAAGAAGCAAAAATGCGCACACATAATCTACAAAATCCAAAAATGCAGAAAACAAGAAATACACACAAGGGGCAGAGAAATTAAGACAAACCAGCAAACAGTGACTGAGCAGGAGGTGCATATATGGGAGAGAGAAACAAAGATCAGGCTAATCAGCAGATTGGGAGCAGGTTTGGACAGAGGAGTCTAGAAAGGAGCTAGGGAAAATGAGACTGACACAAGAGGGCAACAGAGGGCAAACAATAAATACCTAAGAAATAAAATGCAATGAAAAATAACTAATGGAAATAAAATCAATGAGAACTCAAAGATACAAAAAAAAAAAATAAATAACCCTATGGGTGAACACAGTTTATTGTCTTTTCATCGACTATCTTCTATGTGTATTTTGTGTCCTTAACAAATCCTATAATGGCCATATACATTTTTAAAGAGAGATTCTATGGTAATAAACAGTATGCACGAAAAAAATATTGCCTGCTGGACTAGAAACAGTATCACAGGCTGCTGTCAAAAACAAGCAAGTATTTCTGCAGTTGATAAAATATTCTGTTTGTAATAATTTCGTGTTTTACCTCTAAAGGCAACTGCATGCACAAAACAGCAACAAATAGCTCTGCCGGGTTACAATATGATTTTTGCTGGGTAAAGGTCAAAATATCAGATAAAAAGCTTTTCTCTTTTTTTTTGGCTCTATTTCATATATTGAGGAAAAAAGCAAAACTCAACAGTAAAAGATACGTTTTTAAAAGGACAAATATTCCCTGTATATAATCACACAAACTTCCTATGCCTATTCATTCTAACTAAATAAAAATATCACATGTAATGTTCATGTCTTATTTTTAAAATCTTCCATTTATTCATGGGCATACGAAATTACAGATTATATACAGATTTTTAATGTCAGTATGAGTTCCAGTCTGCCATTTTTAATCTCTAAGCAATTTGGGTTGCACTGTATGAAAAAGAAACCTATAAATAACAGTTATTGCCTTATACTGTATGAGGACTAGGTTTAAAAGAATGAACAGAAAAGTGTAGGAGAGGGATAAGTAATGGCCACTGCTGTGACATCAGTTTCTTTGGGTTTTAGCTACATCTGTTTATAACCATCTTCCATCTGTCTTCATAAAAACCAGGTGTTAGATAAGGAGTAAACTTAAGGTTTAGTACAGCACCAACAGATGGACATACAATAAAAATGACAAAGAACAGAAACAGGCAAAGCACTTGCTTTTAACCACTCTGGCGACATGCTTCCAACATGAATTCTTCTCTCCAGACGAGCTCTTAAAAATTACTACGTCCGCTGTGATTTACAAATTCATCTAAAAAGGGCACACGCATAATAAACAGTAAAACAAGCAGTTTAATTAAAAACACACGTGTGAATTACTCCCAATGTTCTTTCTGTGGATTCTAAATACTGTAAATTCTCTCCTTATCATCTGGATCTGATTCTGTGTGCTCATGTCAACTTTTGTCATTTAAGAGCATAAATAACCTGCGATAGTAAACTGCCTGTGATTGGCATCTTTTCAGGAACCACCATGCGCCACAAAAAGTTTGCATTTTTGTTTACTTTGGTCTTCAGTCTCACTAATGTTTTTCTGCAATCTGCTCCCTTAGTGAGCAAACAGGCCAGGTCAATTCTCAGAAGAAACACTTGTGTGTAGAATTATGCAAACCTAATATAGACAAAAAACATGCAAGAATAAAAAACTGCATCGTGCACTGGATTAACAAAGCCATGGAGAAATGAAATTACTTTTGCAGAGTCCAAACTGTAGCATGCGAGCCTTAGCAGAGATTGGTAATAAAATGTTCTTTTAGTCAATGGAGTCCATGAGAGCACGTGTGAGTGTGTGCAGTTTGCTGCGGTGTGGGAGGTCTGATTTGTAGCTGTAATATCCACAGCCGAGGCCTTGGAATGAGGTCTTTCCTTCAGGGAGCTCGCCTACCCTTTTGTTGCGTGTGCAGAAAAGCTTGTGCAGAAACAAATATACAGAGAGACATCGACAAAAACTACGTCTGTTTTCATTTGCAGAGATTTTCGATTGTATCATCTGATTGCTTGCAACCAACCTTGGTAATTCTCGTAACGTTGTTTGTAACTCTATCTTAAGGAATTATTCTTGACAGCTTTCAAAGTGATTACATTTAGCCATTTTTTCCAAACTTTGGTTCACTTTAAAATCTAATTATCTCTGATGAAAAGGCTGGCAAAGCTCGAGTGGGTAGAATTTACATACCCTGGTGTCCTTTCAGTCTTGTCATAATATGTAAGACAATGAATGAATGGTTACACTCTCCCCGATATACAACTAAACTTAGAAGAGACTTGTTATTGATACTCTCACATAAGGACTTCACTTTTAAACAGTAAATCAGATCTATTTTCTAGTGATGGACCGATATGATAATCTGTGCTGATATCGATTTCAAATATGAATAATATAGTTTTAGATGATTACCACTATTTACCATCATCAAATATTGAATTTTTCTCTACAACATTAAAAATCAACCACAGCACTGATATGGTATGATATAACCACCAAGATTTTACATATCTTCCATAAATCTTTTGAGAATGTGATTTTTTTCTGCCTTCATCTTCTGAGCCAACAGAGTTCAACAAGCTAATAAAGAAAGCTGACTGTAGGAACTCCTCTAGAACCTCCAAGGATGATTTCACTAAGAATGAAGAATATTTTAGAAAACATTGAGCATCCTCATCAGAAAATTATTAAAGAGAAACATGTTTAAAAAAAAATTCTTATAAGTTACTGCAACTCCTTTAATTTCCCTTTGGGAAATTGAATATCTTCTTTCTCAGCTTCAGTTAAACAAACCCAGGGCTGCGAAAACATTAATGTCACATGAACACACAAATACCATGACCGATCTCTTCCCCTCCCCCTCCTAAACATCATCCATGTGGATATAAACATTGGTTGTTTATTCTGTCTAAAACCATAATAATTCTGACATATTGTGCATCCCTATCATTGACAATAGTTCTTTCTATGTATGTATATTCCCAACAAGAATGAGAACTGAGTTAATGTAGACATAATTTAAACAGCATAGCATTTAGTCTTTAAGCTCATTTATTTACATCAAAGTATTTCTTTAGTTCTATAAACCACGTGTAGCCCAGACAGTTTAGCGCTAGAAAGATTATTCATATATTCTCTTTTAACAACTAAAGCTATTTAAGATGCTCAACGAAAAGTAAGCGCATTGTGCAAGTGCAAACCAAATTGAAAACTCTGACATCATATATTTATGACTAACATTTCAGTAATTTTTTTTCCCAAAAAGGTTTAATTAAACTAAAACAATTGTTTTGTTATTATACGATGATAGAAATAATTATGATTTCCAATTAGTAACTCAATTTGTAACAACAATAGATCAAATTTCAAATTATACTGGATAAATTAGCATTTTCATTTTTTCTGTATCGTTTTCACCAATGAGTTTGATGGCACATTTGTTATGTATGGAAACACAAATGCCATTTTTTTTATTCTTCCCATCCAGGACAGCATGATGGAAATACATTTTACAGTTAGACTGTAAAGATACAGATTGATATCAAGTAGCACAGTGGCTGAAAGAGAAACCACCCACTTAGCAGCAATTCTTAGTTCACATTACAAAATGGCTGTCATATTTCATTTATTGCACCATGAAACTTTTACATTAATCTATGAATACCCCCAAGATGAATCAGAGAAAAAAGGGAAATGTGGAAAAGTCCAGAGACAGAGTTTGGTCATCCCAATTAAGCTCAGTGCTACCTTACAGGGGCCCTGTCTCATAGTATGACAAATGATTATGTAAGTAGTGCACTCTGGTTGCAAAAAAAGGCTTTCAGATTAATTAAAGCCACCCTGTTCACTTTTAATGCATCATATATTTGTTCAACACTTTTTTTAGTCAACTTAAGCCTTTTCAGGATTTATCATAACACCGGAGGTAAGATCTTGCAAATACTTGCAACATGTAAACAAGGAAGTGATTTTTTTCAGCGGAGATGAGAAAAAAAGTAGTAAAAGTACAAGATAAAGTGTGAAAATATGCATAAATTATTAGATGCCAAGAGCGATAAAATAGGTGTTTGGCTTAGAAAACAGAATGAAGGCTGGTGTTGACCGAAGGGAGACTTAAAGTTGCAGAAACTGGAGGGTTGATGGATACGTACTGTAAGAGCATAATTATTGCAAGCAGATGGAGACATTGTACAACCATATTTATGGCTGCTGATCACCTTAATTTTGAATATTACTTTAAGAGTCAAAATGGACTAAGTCTGCTACGTTGACTAAGTGAAAGT
>NW_015150841.1:0-809 GCF_000732505.1 Cyprinodon variegatus
CAGTAATATAATGATGTAAAATGATTAGAAAATGACTTCGTTTTCATTCTGGTCATCCTTTTTAAATATCAGTGTTGAAAAAAATTATCAGTTATTGAAATAATTCACGATTAATATAGTACTCAATAAATCGTTCAGTAGATTATACTGATTTAAAATTTTATATATATATAAAGCTCTATCCAAACATTCTCCAGTTAGCAAATTGATGTTTTGCATAGTAATTTAAGATTCAGCACCATAATTACTAAGGGATGACTTGAATCGCAGTGACTTGAGCCACAGTAAAAAGCCGTGTCAAATCTTTTATTTGAAATTATTCAGGGAACTGCTGTTTCCTTTTCCTGGATATATTATCCCAGCTCTTCTCTGTATGTCTCTATCTTATAGCTTCTTTCTATACAGCTGAGCTACTTTAACCTGTCTTTCTTGTTATTCCAGTTCTGCTTTAGGAATGATCTTTGGTAATATATTCAGTAGAATAGAAGTTTTGTGTTCTGTTTTTTGATTGTGCAAGTTTTGAACCACTTCTGTTGGGTTCTGGTGAACAAACTGTTTGTTTGTTTTTTTTACCTCACTTTTTTATAAACTAAAATAGCATAATATTTTTTTAAGTAAAAGACATGGATTTGTTATTCATTAATTGCTTTATGGTGCCACAACAAGTCTATCAGCTAAATACAGCTAAATCCATCCCAATAGTTTCCATGCTGATTAGGAGGCAAATATAACAGAATCATAAGACCAACTACCTCCTTAGGAGAAAGTTTAGTAGTTTCTCATACCTCATCAATAATAGCTTAGTTTAT
>NW_015150841.1:4111-30272 GCF_000732505.1 Cyprinodon variegatus
ATGTATATATATATATATATATATGTGTATATATATATGTATATATTTATATGTATATATATGTATATATATACGTATATATGCATTTGTTTTTTTTGTCAGTAACCTCATATGTTCCTTTTCTGTTATAGCAAAGCATATTTTGCTGATATGTCTTACAGTTACATTCAATGGCATGCAAGAAATTATTTTTTTGTTAACTCACTCAGTACATAATACAGCCGGCACAATAACTTAAAATCTACTATATAATGATGTACCTTTCTTAACTCTACGTATTGTAAAAACATATTCAGCCCTTTATTTTATTGAAAGATCCACTTGGTAAAAGAGAAAACCCAGGGTTTTCAGAAAATGGCCTCTTATAATTAATCATTAGTCCATCGAAAAGATTAATCAATCTTCAATTAATTAATTAATCAATTCTTTGCTTTATTTTCTTTTACAAATTTGAAATTGCATTTAGGTTTAGATTTTGACCAAGCGGAAATTAGTGCTTAATTTAATATGACATAATTAAAACTCACCATTAGCATGAATCACACATGTTTCTGCCCAAACACTTTCTTTTCAGTGTAGGTCTTTGTAATAGGGATAATTAGGATAATATAAAATTGCTTTGTTCTGTACTTCCAAACTCAGTAATCTTCATCCATGCCTGCGATAGGAAGTTTGTTTTGAATTTGTCAGATGCGCTCTTGGAAGTTGTTGTGACTGCAATTGATTAAACTTTTAAGCCTATCAGTATAAAATAAATATTTTGAACGAGATGAGAAATGTGCTTCCTGGTATGTTGAAATACCAATAGATTGCATCAAATAATTTAATGGAACGCTCTTAGTTTTTGGGAATATATAAGAATTATGCTCTAATTTGTAGTTCCCGATCTATCGTTACCATATTTTAATTTGACAAACCAGAACTTCTCAACATTCTTTGTCCTGTTTGGTGTGATCGCAATTGCGGATCTTGACCTGGCCGGACAGGAGCGGAGCAGAAAGTAGCTTGGCTCTATATTTTGATGGGAAGGACGGAGAAGATGGATGGCAACATGCGGAGTAGTAGTGGTGGATGTGGAACAGTAATCATTGATTAACATGAATGCACAAGTGCTCCGCACGACGTACGTAAGCAGGCTGGAGTGGAGTTGAGCGGAGCGGAGACAGTGGATGCAGAATCTGTGGGTTACATGCCGATTAGGGGTGGTTGTTCTGCTGGAAGCTGAACCTTCAGTCTAAGTTCTATTGTAGCCTCTTACAGGTGTCTCTGCTTTCAGCTCTATCCATCTTCCACCCAGTCTTACCAAAAATCCCTTTTGTTCCAATTCACAACAGTTCACTACTTTGTGTTGATTTGAAATATATAATACCCCGAAAATACACGTTTGTGATTACAAAATTAAAACATTAGACAAAGTAAAGCTTTCACATGGCTCTGATATTCCCTAACCTTCATCTGAATTAAGTTAAATGAAAGTAAAAGTAATTAAGGGACATGCAGGGAAATGATTTGAATGCTTTATGCTTTTAAAAACAGAAAAAAGTCAGGCTTTTGACTTTTGAAATATTTTATACACGTAAAAATAATCATATAACAATCAGTCAGATCTACCCAAAGGAACGTAGATGAATGGCTATTATGAACATAGTGAATGGTTAACAAATTAATGAATAATACACTTTCTTCATATTGTCCTTGTGTTTTGCAGGCCACGGGAAGAACCATAAGGATGCAGCATCAGTGCGAGCCACACACCCAATCCCTGCTGCCTGTGGGATCTACTACTTTGAAGTGAAGATTGTCAGTAAAGGTCGAGATGGGTAAGCAGAAACAACTGGGCTTGTATCCTGTATTACCACAGCAACAGCATTTTTACCCTGGAACCATAAGGACACTCATGAATTTTAATTGAATAAATGTATTTTACATTTGCTTTAGCCCCTACAGACTGCTCGATGTAAGGATTATGTTGCTTTACTTCCTCTTTTCTTTTGTGTTCGATTAGAGTTGGGTTTTTTTAAGTAGTCAAACAAACAAATTTTTATATTCACTTTATCGCACCATCTTTATTTTTTACTGTTAAACCTGTTTTGCAATTCCAAACATCCAATATCTGTAACAAAACCCATTTAGGCTGGAACAAATTTAGTTTGTCCACTTGATTTAATTCAAAGTGTTGCTCTGGGGAAAGAACTGAACTGGCTCCGATGTAATCATTAAAAGGATTCCTTGTCCTCTTTTCATTACAGGGGCATCAGTGTAAAAATGTATGGCTAACATATATATCTATATATCTTATTCAGTTTATTTACACAGCACCAATTCACCTCAAGGCATTTTAAAGAGTCATTTCAATCAAATTATACTAACAGACTGTTTAAAAACCTTCTATCTGAGTAAGTTTAGTTGCATTGATGTAATGGTCAATACCCAATGTTCACAAGTATATTTTTGGGTAGTTTGCCTTAATGGCTCAATGATTTTTGACCATTACTGAAATGCTACACATAAATGACAATAGGATGGATATAAACATTTGAAATAATATCACAAAGTTTCCTCTAGGAATATTTTAGAACCCTGGTGGCGGTCTGAGGGGGGCAGTGACTAAGTAACAATCAACTATGTCAGTGTTGTTAAAAAACCTTGTTAAAATACAGCAAATGTTAACCTTGAATTTTTTAATACAATGCAAATCTACACTGCCTACATCTATTTTGACCGTAATCAGAGAAACACCCATTATGAGGTGTGTTGTGTTCACCTTCTGATCAGATGAGAAAACTTTTATTAACTGAGTCTTTTACCTGTTTTATTAGTTAAAGCAAATGTCAGAGTTTAAAGGTATAGTGGAGGATTTTCGCAAATTTTAGAAAAGACCCGCCCTCTCGGCTTGGCTCCCGAGAGGGAACGCTCATCAAACACGTGCAACACCATGCACAATCCCAGTTTTACTTGTGCATGCTCTGTTTAAAGTTGCTTTTTGCTTCGCTCATACAAGCCTACTTTCCAAAAGAACATTTGCAATTTTTCCACTATGTCAGACTGGAGCACGTATGACGGCCTTACATAAACATATCATCAGAATGACTGACGATTAGGAGGACCACCTATTTTGATGATCCTCCTGAAAAAAGAACGTCGTCCACTATACCTTTAACTGACTGCACTGGACAAAAAAAAACAAAAAAGAACAGTCCATTTAAACTGATTTGTTGATTGGCTGTATGTTTTGTTTTAGAAGAAAGGTAAACTTTACAGATGTAGATTTGAAGTGAAAATAGGACGACTCAAAAGTTGGCAGATTTAGCTGTAATCTCTTCCTCATCAAATCCGAGGGACAAATCTGTCACTGGAGAGTCTATGCTCACCGAAAATCCAAAGCTTCTTCCTAACAGAACCAGAATCATCATAATGTGGAGGTTGACCCAGTTTTATACAGAGAGTAACCCAAATCTGGGTCAGATGGCCAGGAGACCTGTCTACGCTGTAGACAGATAATGATTAAATATTTAATTTGAAGATGCTGATCTCTTCCTGGTTTTAAGATCTGTAGGTCTTTCAAAAAAGAGCACACTTTTTCCTTTTCTAAAGCCTTTATTTCTTCTTTTTACCATTAAATCATTGAGGACATGGATTGATGAGGTGTTTGAGGTCATGACCTGCCTACATAACAGTTTATTTATTGCATTATCTGGGTTACAGTTTTTAAAAACAACACACATAATCAGAGTTTCACATTAAATTCAAGTTTTAATTTTTAAGCTGAATGTCAAGCTAAGGAAAATACAGATGTATATATACTGTGCCAAGTTTTAAAAATTTGAGACATTTTTTTCCATCTTGGACAAACAAGAGACAGAAGACAAAAAAAAAAAAAGATCTTTAGACAATAGGAAATTTATTCATAGGATATAGCAGGTTTGTTGAGGTCCATATGTCTTGATGAGAGTCTCTATGCAAGTTGAAAATCTCCAATGAGCCACACAGTAGGAAGTTGATTAACCCAAAAATAATTGAAAAGTACTCAATTAAAAAAAAAAAAAACTCATCTTAAGGCACCTAACAAAGAAACAGCATTTCATTTAAAATCATTCAGACAGATTAGGGTCAAGCTTACATTTCAACTGATTCTAGTTTTCAGAATATGCAGTTATATTCAGTTTGTTATACAGAATGGTTAAAAAAATATCTCCATGGAAATCTGGTAGATTGCATCGACTCATTGACTTAAGAATTTACTCCTCCTGGATAACTGTGCAGCATTAGTGGAGAAAAAATCCCCTTTAGCAGGAGGAAACCTCCAACTGAACCATAACCTGGATCAGTGTGAGCGGCCATTGACACCAGATGGGAATTTGAGAAGACAGAACAAATACAGCCATAAAAAGAAAAGAAAAAAAGACAGCACAAAACAATGAATCAGGTTTGTTTGTGGCAGTAGTAGTACTTATAGTGGCTTCATCTAGAGGGGAAAAAAAGCTAAGCAAACGAGCATTGAGTCAGTTTTCAAGTCCATAAGATGAGAGGCAGCAGATAAAGTTAGTCACAGCAAAAGCTCAGCCAGAAGGTATATCTGAGAGAAAAAGACAGTGTTAACCATTAAAACATGGGACCAAAGTGGATCATCTATAAGGAACATGAATGGGTTAGCAGCAGCAGCCCAGACCATGAAGCATCACAGCTAAACACAACACCAGGCTGCAGGTGGCTACTATGAAGAGAGGGAAGCAGAGATAGAACAACATGTTTAAAGATGAACAGGAAATAATGCAAATTAGAGTTGTCTGAGAATGTTGCAGAGAGAGGGCAGCAATGTGTGCGGGACACTCCTGAGGGAGGTAACCAGAAGCCATCATGAAAATATATCAGGTGACTCTGGATATGGAGGAGCAGCAGGTCTACTCCAGATGACCAAGCTCCTCACCCTATATCTCTAAGGGACTTCCCAGCTACAGTACCCTGCAGAGAAAGCTAATTCCAGCTGCTTATATCCACAATCTTTTTCTTTCAGCCATGATCAAGACTTCATGACAATAAGTGAGGGAAGAACCATAGCTTTTTCTATTCACTTCACCACAACAGGCCGGTGTAGCCTGTGCATTATACTTACAGCTGCCCTGATCAATCTATCGATTTCTCACTCCATTCTGGCTTCACTCCTGAACAGGATCCTAAGACACTTGAACTCCACCACTTAAGGCAGGAACTCCCTTCCAATTTGAAGGGGCAAGTCACCTTTTTCTGGTTATGATCATGACCTTGGAGGTGCTTACTATTATCAAGGGCCCTTACACCTGTCTGCGAACCACCTGAGGGCACACTCTAGGTCTTCTAATGACATGGCGTTCTTCAGAACGCCATGTCATCTGCAAAAAGCAGGGAAGTTTGCTTGTTACCAAACCAAACCCCTTCTGACTGTAGCTGCCTAGAAATCCTGTCCATTAAGCTATCAAAAGGAACGGTGACAGAGACCGTATGGCTCCTAATAAAGGGTCCCCGACTCTGCACACCTGGAGTCCCCCCCTCAAAAGACATCCTCGTTACAACACCATGTCTTCTCCAGGTCCAAAAAGCACATGTGGACCAGTTAGGCACACTCCTATGAACCCTGCAGAGGATATAGAGCTGGTCCAGTTTTCCAAGGTCAGGACAAAACCACACTGTTCCTTCTGAAGCCGAGGTTCAACAATTAGCCAGACTCTCCTCTCCAGCAACCCCATATAGGCCTCTTACAAAATCTACCTTAAAATCGAGGTCCTCCGCTAGTTGGGCAGATTCCTTCTGATGGGACACTGCCGGGCCATGCCCAAAGGAAGGTAACAAGGTGATCCCCCAGTGGACGCACCACCTAAAGAGGGAACCATGAGGGACCAGCACAAAGACGATTGGGCAGCAGCCACAGGCAGAAGACCTGGCGACGTCATCCATGGACACTTAAACTGACGAGCCTTTGGTGTCATACTGATATTTACTGAAGTTATCTCTGTGATGATCTCTGTCTGAGTTATTTAGATTTAGTAAAAAGCTTATTCCATTTTTTTTTCAGTGAGAATACTAACAGCTCGTCCTCTAACAGTTTTGAAGAGCTCTCCGCTGACCTCTCAGCTTGTGTAATAGCAACAACTTTTAATGTTTGCCCTCCCCAGGAGGCAGCTTGCTCTGCAAACAATAGGAGCTCAGAGACGTCATGTTCACAGCTCCTTCAGCCTCTTACTCATCAGACACGAGCTTTATCTGAATATTTTGTTCCCCGGTGAAAGACGGAGAAGGAGTTGCTCTGAATATAAACACTTGGTGATAAGTAAGAAAAATCCTTCTTCCTGTTTTTCTGCAGGTACATGGGCATCGGCCTGTCTGCACAGGGAGTCAACATGAACAGACTGCCTGGTGAGTACCCTGGGAATTATGCCTCTAACAATACCAGTAGGAAGATGGAAAATAACACATCCATATTGGGATAAGATTATTGATGAAAGGTCAACCAGATGGTCTGGCATGAAGGTCACCTCAAATAAACATGGGGCAAGATTTTATGATGGCATTGTCTAAACATAATATTGGCTCTCTGGGCCTGAGCCAGGATATCAGCAACGTCGGCTGGCTGGCCAGAAAAACATCCTCTTCTTTTGTTCCTTTCTAGTCCTTCACAGTGCAGTCTGCACTGCACAATTAAAAAAAAACAGAGGCCGCCCCAAACCTCGGCCCTGAAATCTTAATTACTTTTTTGGGCTGTAACTTCATCAGCTCAGATTACAATCAAGCATTGTAGCCTAAACTTCAGAGAACAGGGGGGCTCTCATCAGTGTGGCAACTCTGGGAAAGTGCTGAGTATAAACTGTTGGTCATTGTTTTCATTCAGGGCGTTAAGATTTTTAGAGCTAAAGTCAGTGGTGCTTTTAAACTGTGTGCAGGTGAATTAAAGACACTGAGGCAGATCAAGTGTCTAAATTCATTAGATTTGGGAGAAGAAGGGGGTTTGTGTGAATGCTTTTCAATAACTGCATGTCACTGGTAGAATAAATCGTTTGACAGCCACAGAGAGAACATGTTTGGGCATGTCACCATCCCCAGAGGTCCCATGGATTAGTGACAGATGATGTGAACTGCAGCTCAGAGTGTGACCTCATACTAATCTGATTTAAGTCAAACTGCTTTTAGCCTCTTAAAAAAAAAATCACATTTTATATCAGAAAGGAATAACTTTAAAACTCATGTATGAGTAACCAACCAGTTAATTAGATTAGTTCGGCAAATGCAGTCCACGACACATGTGGAGATTTTACTTCTAAAACTTGGACAAATAATTAAAAGACCTTTGAAATAAACATGGAAGCCCAAAATTGTTTGGCACCTTTCTCTTAACTTGACCTAACAAAAATCTTTATATCTTGTTACTTATTGGGAAGTAAAAGATAAATGAATAGAATATATATTAAATGTACTTATTTTAATTTTTTTTGCTCTATTGAAAACTATTTTTGTTTATAAATACTGCTTTGCTATCTCCCTTGCACACCTCAGCCCAAGTTCACCCTATTTCAACTTTAGGTTATGCACATAGGGCCAATAGAAACCAGGACATCTAGTCATAAGCTGGAAAAAGCAAGAAACAAAATGAAGGAGAAGTTAAAACTGTGCATGTGTGAAATCTCCAAGTTTGCAAATTTGGAATTAATCATAAAGCCAGAATTCTTCAGCCTGCCACTGGGAATTTGTTCACACGCAGTCTCTTCTTCCTTTTCGCAAATTTTTTTTTCTATCATTTTCTTCTAACTACCGGTAGTTAGGCTAATGCTAGTACTTTGCTGTTGACCACCAAAGAACACCTGCTAGTTTAGCCAGGCCAGCACTAAGGTTTTGAACGAAGCTTAGTTCAAACCGTGCCCTCTCTATAAGGGCTATTACTCTGCCCACTTCTAATATTTGAAAAATGCGACTGAATGAGGTGGGCCCTGGTGAGCAAGGGAAGTGCACGGGTTAGGGCCTGGGCATTGTTCAGTAAGGTAAAAAAAAAACAAAACAATACTCTTCTCTTTTTTTGCCGGGGAGTGGAGACCTAGTAGTTAGGGCACAAAGCTTGGAATCCTGAGGTTGTGAGTTCAAAACTCACTCCCAAAGACTGCCACTTCAGATCCTTAACCCTTAAAGGAATAGTACACCCAAAACATGATTAGCCTTCATTTTCTACTCACCCCCATGCTGAACAACACTCTGGAGTCCTTTTTTAATATCTCAAATGCATCTGGAGATCTGGGAGGCTTCTTGCTGTCTGCTGACATTCAAATAATGGAGGTCTACGGTGCCCGAGACAGAAAGGTCCATAAAAGTCCACAAAAAACGTGTCAATATTCCTCCATACTGCTCGTCCAATGTATTCCAAGTGTCCTGAGTGGGTAGCATCCAGAATTTACTCGAAACAAAGTCATTTAGAATGTTTTTAGAGCATAAACAGTAGTGTATAGGATTTCCTGAAAGCGCAAGCCTGCACGTTCACGACGCTACGGAAGCCGGCAGACCAAACCAGATGAAAGTGCCCAAAAGTGCTGACATTCCATTATTTGAATGTCAGCAGACAGCAAGAAGCCTCCCAGATCTCCAGATACATTTGAGATATCAAAAAAGTACTCCAGAGTGTTGTTCAGCATGGTGGTGAGTAGAAAATGAAGGCTAATCATGTTTTGGGTGTACTATTCCTTTAATTGTCCCCCGGCCCCCCACGATGGCAAGCCACTGCTCCCCAAGGGGATGGGTTAAATGCAGAGGTAAATTTCTCCAATGTGAGATCAATAAAGTTCAATTATTAATATTAACTAAGCTAAATACTAAAAAATTAAGGTGTGAAGCTATGATCCTACAAATGCTAAGACATTTCAACGCCTATCCAGGAGTCTTGTCAATACTGTTAGCCCAAACAAAAAAACAGAAACCTGGACAGGTCTTGAAACATTTTCAAAAACTGTGCGAAAGTCCGATTTACTTCCAATATAAGCCTGTTTGTGGTTGCCATGACTTGCATGACTGAGAGTTTACACATTTTGATCCTATATGATCTTGTAATCAGTCCTGTTTCAGAGCTTTGTGCACTGCTATAGAAACCAGAGAAACCTAGTTCAACAGTTCCACAAGGACCACCCAATCTCCTAAAATCTTTTTTTCAAGAATCAAGGCTGATTTATACTTCGAAACTAGGTCGTCTGCGAAGGTGTAGCAGTAAACGCAAAGACGTCCCCGCCCCCTCCGAAGACACTCTGTTGCACCTCTCGCAAATTGTAGGTGACCGCAGGCAGGAGGCCGGCTGTTTTTGTTTTTATGACCGCAATTGCGGAAAACAACTCATGAAGTTGGACCAGCTAGAAGAGCGAGGTGCGTGAGAATGCTGGGACCCTTTTTCCACCTGGATCCCCGCTCTTTTTCACCCTCATGTCACTCCGTTGTCGCACAAACTTGCCCCCACTTTCTCACCGCCTCGGCCGTATCTAGACCCACAGCGTATAGCGCAGACCACGATCAAAATTGAGCATAAATCAAAAATGTCTCTGTCAAACTCACTGCTGCAGGGAGTATAACCAGCCCTTAATACTAGAACGGATGGGGAAGCGATGGACTGACAGATGGACAAAGGGGATGGACTAAAACCTGCTCTGCCTTCATTTATTAAAATTATTTTTAGTAGCTGGTTTTCCATCACAGATGGTCTGTTGCCCTGGTAGACAGATTACTGTCAATTACCCTAACTCAGTCTGACCCAGTGTGGTTGCATATAGCAGCATGTATCGCTCCCAAACTCGGCAGATATATGTCACTATTAAATTGAGGACCATCTGTACCAAAGTGAGGACATTTTGCTGGTCCTCATTTGTTTTTGTTTTTTTCTAACCTTCAGGTTAAAGGATTTAGATATAGGTTATAGGATTGGGGGAATTTATTAAATTTTAATACAATCATGTGGCACTAAAAAAATTCAGTTGTCAAAAGAATTTTTCATGCCCAAGTTGTTTAATCTCAGATTTAATGTGTGGAAAATAGTGATGTAATTTGATTTAACCATAAAAATGTAAGCTTTTTTTTAATTTTATTTTTACTCTTTTTGTAAAACTAAATATAAAAACAAAGGTGTGTTCTCTTGCTGTGGGAAAATTTGAGAAATTGTACTCCAAATAGCTGGGAATCTAACTTTCTAACAGAGAATCTCTACTGTCCCGCTCCATAAATAGGTGTGGTACTGAATTGGAGTGAAGTTAACTGACCAGGAGAAAACAGAATTAAATGATGTTTTGCTGCATGCTTAAAAACCATTCAAACCGAAAAGGGGTAAACTTAAAAGTAGCAATAGAAACTTGGAGAACTAGAACTAGAAAATGCAGGGAATTAATATAAATCAGTTTTATTAAAGAAACTATCTCTAAAATCTCTAATATGCTCAGGTGTGGGGTACCCACACCTGAGCATATTAGCAGTTGTTCTTTATGTCCTCTGCTTAGAATTTTTAAATAAAGTAACATGTCTGATTTCAAAACCACAGGATCTCTTTAGATCCCTAACCAGATAGCATTCTCCTAAAGGATTCACATAGCTGTTTAGATTTCACCATGATGGTAACTCTTTACTTCAACAGTCAGATGGCACCATACTACATATCTTAGCCTTAAAACAGGACAACCCTTCTCCAAATTACTGAGTTATGATTCTTTAATCATGGACATGTGATTTTTTTGCACCTGTGAGGGTTCCATTTTATAAGTTGGCCATAACTTATGTTATATAGAGTAGATTATTTTCAAATTGCAATATATCAACAGAACTCCTCTGCTTCCCTTTCCACCCAGTTGATTTTAGAAGCATCTCTTCTGTAATAAATCACAATGTAAAACATGTAAAGAAAAAAAATGCCAACCAAAGAAATTTCATTACTTTCATCCAGAACTCCCTTTTCCTTAGACTGTTCTCCACTACTGACCTCTGTGTGTGTGATTGTGCTGTGGAGGCTTGCCCATTTCATTAGCATGTTGGAGCAGTGAGCCTGGCTTTAGAGGCAATATCCCTGTCAGCAGATTAATCTAATACCTTTCACAAATACACACACACACTTAGACGGAGAGGGGTATAGTCACATAGGGGACAGCAGAACCCATGGCGAGAGGAAGGACAATATGTACCCAAGCACAAAGGAAAACACCACTGTACAGAGAACATGTGAATACAAACATGCTTTTCAGCTTAGATTAATACTTTAGTACATGCTTACAGGTTCATATTTGCACATATTCAAGTACGCAGCTAAAATCTGCGTTGTCCAATGACCTACTTTTCCTAACCCTGCTTTGCTTTTTTTGTCAACAATGCGCCTGCAGCAGATGAGGTCAAATGCTGACAGAGTGAGCACAACGCCTGTGGCTTCAGGTCGCCTCAAACTCCAGACGATTCACGAAGAAAAATTCCTTCAAAACTCGATTTAGTGTAGAACTTTATTCCAAACCAGTCAGAGGGACGGTCTGATGTTGGCAAATTGAATAGGTTCCTCGTGCTGCAAGGAAATACTCCTGCAGATGTCAGAATGCTGTTTATCACATAGATAATGAATCAGTTCATCTAACTTTAACTGTTTAGTTTGGATTAAAATAACAAAGATTGTTCTGGTTTTACTCGGATAGGCTTAAGTTTATTTCATGGTTGGAGGTGGTGGCAAAATCAGTGTGTCTAGTTATGTCTGTACTTTGTAAGATTGGTTTATAAATACATACAAGTTTATTTTAGGCTAGATTACACGTTCATGTTTACCCATAAAGTACTCTAGCTGCCGTTCAGCTACAAACTTAACTCTGCTCAGAAAACAGAATATTTGTGTATTTTTTTCAGATAATGTATTTAGTTTTTTTTCTGAATGTGGCAGTATTACTTAATCTGCAGCAGATTTTTGCACAAAAAAATTTTTTTTTGCATGTTTAAGCATGTCCTTATATGTTCTATTTGTGAACATTAGATTCATTTCAAATATGTATTGAGTTACACCAGATTTCCAAAAAATTGATAATAATGAAAGAGATCTTTGTTGTCCAGATGTCTACTGCAGGTGAGCTTATACCCAGCAGCTGCAGACAGACCAAGCTCTGCACTGGTGGCAACTATAGTCCTGTCGGTTCTTGCTGGATCCAAAGCAGAGATCCTGAAGCCTTCTCTGCAGCTAAACCAGTCAAGTTGAATTTCTTGATTCAGAAATCTGTTCTTTCAGCTTGGATTTTCTCAGCAGTAGTATCTTGCAGCTGAGGCCATTTTGATAATGAGGCTGGAATCCATCTGAAATCTTGTGTATTACATATATTGTATTTGTAATTATCAACAGTTTGTCAACATTGTATCAATGAAGCTGGACAGAAAAGAACATGAGTTAAAAAGCCTCTAAACTGCCAACATTTGCATGTAAACAACAGTAGGAAGAAATACTGTCAGGACACAATGACATACTCCTTTTTGGGTTCTGGCTTTGGTTCTGCCTCCTAAGCTGTTGTTCCTGTCAGCAGTGACTCACCAGTTTCTTTTCTTAGACAAAGTCCTCCTGCTGGATGTCCAGGGCACTGCAGGCCGCTGGCGCACGCAGAGAGTGTCTGTGTTTGTGTGAATTTTCATAAGTTGCCCTGCAGCAGCAGCAGCAGTCAGATGAGGAAAATCTGAGTCGATGAGTAACCACTTCCAACCCCCTCCCCTTCTGCAGTTTATTTCCCGTTCAGATTTATACCCTGCTGTTACTAGTTATTTCAGTTTTTGGAATCATCTTTATTTATCATTGTATTTTTTTTTTTTTTACTATATTCTTTTCTCTAATTTTAACTCATCCCTTTTGAAACAGTGGGCTGCCGCTGTGGGATTTGTACAAGATAACTTGCAGCACTCCCAGCCCTCCTTTTAGCAGAAGGCTACCACCACTAATATATAGAGATACATAGGAAACGATGCTCAGTAGAAGCCAGCACTGTTGTTTATTGAAAAGCAGCTTTTTCACAGGCCCAAGGTACAAAATCTGACCTCCATCTTTATCTTCTTTAAGGATGGGACAAGCACTCATATGGTTACCATGGAGATGATGGCCACTCTTTCTGCTCCTCTGGGACGGGCCAACCGTATGGGCCGACGTTCACCACGGGTGATGTGATTGGCTGCTGTGTCAACCTCATCAACAACACCTGCTTTTACACCAAAAATGGCATCAGTTTAGGTTGTCCCTCAGTTTGCTTTATTGGCGCCATTGCAGTTTGCTTTAATGAAAGAATTACAAACTTTTACCTTCTTTCTGCTTAATTCCTGCAGGTGTTGCCTTCACGGACCTTCCTGTAAGTATTAAGAAACATTCAACTTAATTTACTGTAGTTTAACGCTAGTATCTATAAAAGGTTTAGGAATGTAATTCCACTTCCAACATTAATAACAACATTTTAAAATCCCAGATAAAAACGTCAACCTAATAGCACTGTTGGAGACTTTCATTCTCAATTTTTTATTTTTTTTTTCTCAAAGATTTAAAGAGCTTGGCTCACCCTTCTTTATTTATAGTCTTTGATTAAATCTTACTTGATTTCTCAAGATATCCCCTACATGTAAATTATGGTGAGGTTATGGTTGTAGGCCAACAGCTTTCTCTGTAAAATGGAATCTGCTGATAGAAAATGCAAAGAGCGTCTTTATATCCATTCAATCCAACTTGAAAGGTCAGTTAAAGACAGCTTAGAGCTATTGATCAGTGTGATTCAAAGATAACGTTTAGTATTGCTGGTCTAAGAGATTTTTTTTTTTAAGTAAGATATATTATTACAGGATTATAGATGTTTATCATAGGGATGTCCCAATCTGATATTAATATCATAAAACTGTCTGATATACCGGTAAGCCAAAAGACATAGACCAGAATTTATTGGCCTGCATGTAAAATCTTCGATATAAGGAAGGTGAGGGAAACTCTTTTCTTTTGTTTAAAGTTTATTGAACCCGTTAGTTAATAATGCACAGGTCAGTTGTTCTCATGCCTATTGTTGATAATGAGTGATTTCTGTTTGAGTATCATCACTTAATCAGACCTTTTCTAACTGTCCACACTAGAAATTAAGTTATAAAACAATGCATGATCCATGCTGATATGGTGTATTCGGTCTATAACAGCATTGGTCAGCACTCAAAGCTGCTACTGGCGATTCGATTCAGTATCAAATTCCTAACCCAATGACTCAATTATTTTCGATAGGAAAGAATACACCACGATATGATTCGATTCGATTAATTGGTTAAATTATAATTTTTTTTTTTTACCTTTCAAGCCAGACAATGTTTCAAATTTGAAATAAATCAATGAAAGCTGTAATAGCGTTTTATATGAGAAACAACAGCAAATAACAGAAGTAGCAAAGTTGTACTCCACCTAGGCCTATGAAAACCTCATTCACCGAAAAATAATAATGCCTCTGTGTTTTAGTTTCTGAAAGGCCATGAATCAAAAAAATACTGCAAGTGAAAAGAGGGTAGTGGCAAAAACGAAGCAAGGTAGGAGGGAAAAATAGGTTTAGCACTACCTCAACACGGGAGTCACAATTACGCCCAGGAGCAAATAGATAAAAATAGACCAGTGGAAAAAAAGAACATGAATCGATACTCTTGCGGACGTGTCGATATATTGGATCATTGGCTGTTGGATCGATGCAACGATACTTAAAGATTATTATTTTCACCCCTAGCTGCTACATTTGTACTGAATCATAAATAAATATGTTTTGGATTGGTACATCCCTAGTTTTTTAAATATTTTAATAAACATCCTTGCCTTGATTTTTAGCTTTGACCTTTTAAGAACCTCAGATGGGAGTTGGATAAAAGTTTTGTAACGATTTTGCTTTAATTTATGTATTGATAAATTTATAAAGCTTTGCAATGACAGCAGTGCAACTCTGCAGCCAGGTTAAAAGCCTTTTTTTCAATAACTTTTTAGATCCAGACTCTATCTAACAGTCAAACAGAAATATAAGGACTTCTTTAAAAGGTATTTAAAGTGTCTATGGAAATAAATGATGGTCATTATGAGTTGTTTTTTAAAGAATCTCCAAAACCACAGAATATAGTCCAACCATGACACGCTGACCCTTCATGGAAAATGCTTTTTTAAAAACTTTTTTGAAATGACCCAGATGACTCATGCTCTCACTCATGGGTTTGTACTAATTATCCCAGAGTTTGAAAAACCAGTTTCAAGACTCAGAGCTCTAGTTTCTTTTGCTTAATTGTATATAAAACGGGGCTCCTTTGGTTTACGTATCTTTTTCTTGTGCAGGAAAGAAACTCCAGCCCAAAATTGAGCTAAGAAAGAGACTTGTATGATGTCAGCTGTCATTGAATTTAGATTTCAGTCTTTATTGGGGGGGGGGGATCAAGTTTGAAATTCTTTCTTTCTTTTGGTTTAAGATAAAATTTAAAGTAACTTTTAACCCAATTATTAGCTTAACTTGAGATATATTAAATGGTTTTTCAGGCAAAGATACATCATTTGGCACGTATCAATGCTCTGTGCTGGCTGCCCTTCTCAAAAACTCACATGAGAGGGTGAGAGCCGTCACTTAAAGAGTCATGTGATCAAGAGTGCCGCTTTATTGCAGTTTAAGCTCCCTTAAAAAATTAGGGCTAACACTAAAAAGTAGGTAATTTCCAAAAAATAGAAAGACATTATGACAATTACCTTATATAGATATATTTTATATAGATATATTTTCGGTTCTCTGGTGTAGGATGTAATCAAGATGTATGAATGTGGCCTTGTCTTTACAAGTATCTCCTTGACTTTGAATGTTCAGCATTGTAACAGATCAATATTAGTCTTTTGTTCAGGCAAGCTAAAACCGGAGGCAAGTCTAGTGCCCCTAGTGGCTAAATGTTACACAGTGTTGCTTTAATACATCATTAGCTCAAAACAGTCCAGGGCCCAACAAGTAGGAGGCAAAAAAATAGGTAAAAGAAAAAGTAGATTAATGTTGTCACCTATTTTGAGCATGTATAAAAACTCTGTTGGGACGGTGTGATGATTTACTGATCCTTGCTGTTAGCAGTCGTACAATATTCTTAATGTTGGGCAGTTAGACATATACGCTAGTTAATGGTGCAAGTGCAGCAATCCTGCTGCTGTGCTGGCTGTAATGAAAAACATGTAATCGAGAAAATGAATAATCTATAGTGCTTAAGCCAAAGTGACCTATTCCACTCCTGTGTGAATAAGCTACTATCCAGAAGGAGGTACACACGCCTCCGAATTGTGCAAAGGTTGGTTTTCTAAAAAAGCCCTGGCATTTTATTTTGTGATGAAAGTACACTGCCATTCTGTTTCAAGTTTAATAAATTACTTTTTAGGTGATAAGTAAAAGCATTTCCATATCCTCCTCCAAGTACTTTGCATGTTCTGATGATCAGCATATGTTTTTCTAAATTATTAAGGCAACTGTTTAAAATCTTCTGCTCCTGCGGTTCTGCTCGTTTCAGAGACAAAAATCATGTGCGCATCCGTTTATTAAATCACCTTTGCGTGTGCTAATAAGTTAGCACATGTTTTTATACAAGCAAACATTTAATAGACCAGAGCTATATTTACAGTAAAATAACCTTTACAGAAGCTGCAGCACCACTTCCACTGATTGAAATACAACTTTTGTTTCCTCCTTATCAGTAGAGCTAAAACTGATGATAGAGGTGGAGAAACCTCCCATATATTACATTGCTAAATTTTTCAACAATGTTAGGATCTATTTTAGTGCTGAAATGATACTTGTTGCTATTGCCTTGTGGTTGTAAGAAGTAGCAGGAAGAATTACAGCCAGAAAAACTTTCACTGAGAAGTAGCCTTTTACACGAATGAGGACTTTGTTTTGGTGATATGGTGCTACACGAAAAAAAATAATAATACAGTTTGGGTTAAATTACTTGTTTTATATCAGTTCCTGAAGTTGGTAGCAGAAAAAAACGGTTTTTAAATTTAGACAAATACTCAATGTCCTGATTCAGTTTGGATCCTTCTCACCCACTACTATATGAAACTCTTCCAGCCTAACCTGTATCCCACCGTGGGGCTTCAGACGCCAGGAGAGATTGTAGATGCAAACTTCGGCCAGCAGCCATTTGTCTTTGACATCGAGGACTACATGAGCGAGTGGCGGGCGAAGATCCACGGAATGATTTCCAGCTTCCCCATCGGCGAGCGGCTGGGGGAGTGGCAGGCCGTCCTGCAGAAGTAAGATCTACTTACATCCCCCACAGTACATCCCCATTAAAACTCATATAAATGTCATACGAATTAAAGTAATTCTTTTTTTTTATTGGAGCAGCCATTAGATGTTCACAGAAATGTAAATCTCATTTACATCTCTGCTGCTATGTTATGCTGCTGCCATTAGATTCTTTTAAACGTGGAAAATCAGAAATAAGCTGAGAAGTTGGTGAATTTTGGATGTGAAAATTATAAAATCAATTTGAGTATTTTAATGATTTATTTAGTACATTTTCCTTCAGGTTGGAATTAATATACAAGAAGAGATGTTTTTTTTTCTTCACATAAGGGATTGGCCCTCTGTTTTATTTTTAACCGTCTCCAAGCTTCAGGCATTTTTCTGGCTGAAAATTTGACTTATGAGAGTAGAGTTTATTAAAATATTTTTTTTCCTGTGGTTGAAACAATAGAAACACAAGTTTAGCCTTCTTCCTACATACCACAACCAGTTTGGATGTATGCCTGAGATCATTGTCCTGTTAAACTCCTGGCTATGGCCCAGTTTCAACCATCCAGATATTAAGTTCATGTAAAGAAGTGGAGTTTGGAGGTAATCCTACATTTTCATTTAATTTATTTAGTTTGTGCAATCTACACATATCCCTGGCTAGTAAATGGCTACAGCAGCTTAAGAGTTGGTTCACTCCACTTGGGTATAAAAGCTTGACACCTCTAAAACTTCTTGTTGTGAACAAACAGCTTCTTTGTCCCTTCTGAACAATCAAGTTTAAAAATTAATTTGTGAGCAATGGCTTTTTATTTCTTGGATGCAGACATCTCTCGAGAATAACTTTTGGTTCTAACTATTGATGTCTTTTGTTTGTTTTTTCTATTTCAGTTGAATTTATAAAAATACCAGAAATAACTGTTTGAAAAACAGCAAATTCTGTTGCAGTATGGACCAAAATGATCAAAAATGACACTGAAAATTTGAGACAAGTGACCAAAACCAAGAACAATGGTCAGAAGTTATTCCGATGTACTCAGAGGACATTTAATAAGGAGGACTTTAAAAGATCATAAACTCTGGCTTTTTTGAAACAATCACACCTCCTGTAAATAAAGATCTATTTGCAGACAGGTTAAGAGATTAGTTTGCAAAAGATTTGAATAAAGATTTGTTGCATTTTTATTTAAAGGTTTTTTACATTATAAAAAGAACAGATACTAAACATTTGGACTATAGTGCTCCAACATTGTGATCAAGTTAAAACCTTTAAGACAATTAAAATTTTCACCTATATCTTTTACTTTTAATCGCGTCTTGTCTTGATGATCCACAACGTGTCCAAAATGTTATGCCTCTTTGTGTTGGACTTAGTATGGTGTCCAGCTACTTGGTGCATCATGGATATTGTGCAACTGCAACAGCGTTCGCCAGAGCCACAGAGACCACAATACAAGAGGACCAGTTGTCTATAAAGAACAGACAAAGTGAGTAAAACATCCAGCTCTTTGTTTCTCACAGTTCTGACCTCCAGCTGTGTGAACATTAACTCTGTTTTGTGGAGCAGGAATACAGAAGCTGGTTCTGGCAGGGCGGGTCGGGGAAGCCATCGAAGCCACTCAGCAGCTCTATCCGGGTCTGTTGGAACGCAACCCCAACCTGCTCTTCATGTTGAAGTAAGTCAGTATTTTAATTTGTTTAATCTGACAGGAAGCAGAGTGCTTTCAGCCTGGGGGGGTAACGTCCCAGTCTTACCTGGTAACCCCCGTTTACGCTGCCTTCTAGATGTCGGCAGTTTGTGGAGATGGTGAACGGCACAGACAGCGAGGTTTGCTGCCTGACGGTCCGCTCCCCAAAGTCCCAGGACAGTTACCCCGGTTCCCCCAGCCTCAGCCCGCGGCACGCAGCAAGCAGCACGCACATCCACAGTACTGGTACACAGAAAAAAACAACACACACACACACACAAACAACCTACACACAGGGTGCTAAGACAATGAGGTGTGTGTTTCTGCCCCAAACAGGAGCAGACAGCCCCACCTGCAGTAATGGTGTCGCCACGCCCAACAAGGCAAAGATTCACAGCAGCAGCATTAAATACCCCAGCGCCTCCTCCTCTAACTCCTCCTCTACCTCCTCCTCCCCTTCCTCCATAAACTACTCTGAGTCCAACTCCTCGGACTCCACCAAGAGTCAGCCGCACAGCGCCAATAGCACCCAGGAAACCAGGTAACCATAGCCCCCTGGGTGCAGGGCGGACCCCGCTTAGCAAACATTTAGTTACGTTTTACTGCAGCTCCATGTTCTGCAGCAGATATTGATTGTTCCAGGGAAAACAACAGAACAAACCTAAAAGTGTTCATGCTGCTTTTTCTTTAGTCTATTTGTTAAAAGTAAAAAATAAA
This sequence comes from Cyprinodon variegatus, assembly GCF_000732505.1. Classification (NCBI taxonomy): domain Eukaryota; kingdom Metazoa; phylum Chordata; class Actinopteri; order Cyprinodontiformes; family Cyprinodontidae; genus Cyprinodon; species Cyprinodon variegatus. The sequence continues at coordinate 23,751 of NW_015150841.1, forward strand.
TAACATTAAAAGATGAAATGGAAGTCAATGAAGAGTCACATGACTTCTCACTTTTAGCTACAAACAGACGTGGACCCACTGGGCCTGTGTAGGACTGGAGCCGTCTTCATCACCAAGTTTTATTCAGCAGACTTTTAAGCATCCGTTACCCGTCAAGTTCAGAACCTCCTACAGATATTTGATCAGGTGGCAGTGTTGCCTTTGGTTAGGAAGGTCATGGGGGTGATCCAGGCTTTCTATATGGAGTCTGGCTTCTGTGACATGCATGTCTGTTTGTTCTGTGATGAATTACTGACCAGTCAGACATACCACACCAGACCCAATGACTGCTGCAGGGGGAGACCAGAACACACCACATGGATGGAGGGTGGGAGAATGGATGGGGGGAGGGAGGGAGGGAGGGATAGATGGACGGGTTGATTGACAGGTGGATGGACGGATATGCCTTGTTAGAGTATTCCATCCTTCTTCGCAAAATAGCTCAACCTATGTCAGGTTTTACAAAGAGCATCCCTGAACATCAAATGTCAAGTCTTTCCTTAGCTGAGTTAATGTCTTGGTTCTGAGTGGATCCATCACAGGATAAGGCTTTGATCTAAATCATTGTGCATCTCTGGCTTCATGTTTTGTCTCATTGTTTTGCCAGCAGATAAAACTTCTCTCCATCTGTTTATCTTTTAAGGTTCAGTCATTATCTTTTTAACTGTTTCCTACTTTACTGGCCCTATTAGAAAGAGAGCATCCACACAGCATGGTGTCAGCTAGTTCATTTTATACTGCCTTTTTTTCCTCAGAAAAAAAAGACCTGTCATTCAGTAATGTAGTTTTCAAACAGACCAGATCAATGAGGGGATTAAACATCTTAATCATCTTCTGTTTAACTTAGGTTTGCTCAGTGCAGTTTTCAGGGCTGATGAAAATTGGGTTTTAGCCTCTAACAGCTGATGAAAATTGGGTTTTAGCCTCTAACAGGTCTTCTTTGATGGGTTGACAGAGGTAAGGGTTAATGTCTCTGTCTGTCTCAGTTGTGTCCCCTGTTGTTGGTGGTTATGCTACATTCAGACAACAAGCAAATTTGAGCGGCAAAAGCACCTGCTGCTTCATTTTTGATGCTTGTACACAATAAGGTCAGATGCGCCTCAAAAGCATCTTTGGTGCTCTTGAAGCGCTTCAGTAAAGTGTGTCCAGATTTGTCTGATGCGTCTGCTGCCCCTGTGTTCAATGGCAGAGTGGCTTTGCTATATTTGCTGTGATAAGTGTGTAAAAAGTCGTTTTAATATATTTTTGTGCGAGAAAGTCCGTCTGCATAGTCAGTTCATCAAGATTATGAACCTGCCTTAAAATATTATTTCTCTGTCGGAGCCACAAAGACCCCACATAGCAGTGGTGCGCTGTCACTGGGAATCCCCAGCATCAGCTGCCTCAGGTCTGGTTAGCTTGGGGGATTGAGGGATTTCCCCTACTGCTCGTGGTGGCTGAAGGAAGATGTTAGCATTTTTCAGGTATTTGGTACAAACTGCAAGCACCAGAATAATAAAAGTGAACATATTTTGCTGGCAGGTTTTGACATTTTAAGTTAATTTAATAAACTGTTTCAGTGATCATTGCGATCTGCATCAGCAGCACTCTGTCTGTCTCGCTGCCAGCTCCTGGATCAGCTGCTCTGATTGGTTGATGTGGCACGACGAGCAGCAAAAATTCAGTATCTGCTGATTGTGAAGCGTGTCATGCGCCTTAGCTGCTTAGATGCATCAAGATGCGCTGTTACTGCTGCTCGAGAAGCGATGCAGGAGCTTTTGATACGCCTTGATGCGCGTCAACAATAGACTTTGCATGTATACCAGCTGCTTCTGCTGCTTGAGGCACATGCGGTGTGAACGTACCATGACCTCGCCCAGCGGAGCCTCTCTTCAGTCTGTCAGCCATGGACAGCTTTGCCTACACTGTATTTGGCCATCATCATGGTTGGAATGTGCAAATGAATTGGTGTATATAGTGTAAAGCATTTGTTAAAACACGCTACAAATACAGACCATTCACCTTAACCATCATGCTCTCAGCTCCTTCTGTTTCCATAAATGGACAACTAACCAGCTTTGTGGTTCTACCTAAACACTGACTAAAGAAGGAGTATGAATTTTGAAAATATGGGGAAAAATATTGATTTGAATAGTTTTGCAGGGCACTGTAAACATAAGCATATGAGGAATACTAATATACCACATCATTGCCCAAAGCATCTCACTGAATTTTCCTATATCCACCATGGACTCAACCATCAACATTATTGAAAACGGACAGAAAGCAACAGAGCAATTTGACTTCCTCCATCTCTTTGTGGTCCACTTATGACGCCTGTTGTAGAAACGTCCTTTTTCCATCAGAACCCACTTATTTCTTCCTGTGAGCTTAACAAGATCCATGATTTCCTTTGCTACTTGTTATCATCTATGATTCATGTTCCATAGTTTTTTCAGTCAGAAAGCACCTTTGGTTGCCCCTGTCCCGTGGAATAAGAACCATCATTTAGTTATTAATGTTATTATTATGTAATGCTTCATAATAATTGCATAACTTATAGTGTTATATTTTGTATATTTTACCCACATATTTGGTAAAACAATTGTAAGAGCTTTAACCTGTTAAACATGACTCAAGCAGATCTGGTCCAGATCTGTGGACGGAAAAATGTTACTCCAGCCAAGCATCTTTCGTTTTCTGAAAGTTATCCCAGGTGTCATATGATATCTGCTGAATATATAACAAAAGTAAAAAACTGAGTCTGACGCGTTTGTGTTCTTACCAGTGACAGTGAGATGGAGATCGAAGCGGAGCATTACACCAATGGTGTCGTCGAAAGCTCGTCGGCCCGGATCATGAATGGCACGTACAGACATGAAGAGATCCTTCAGCCCGATGATAACAGCATCTGCAACGGTGTCACTGGAGCACAAAAACACTCTGGTCTGACTCGCTTTATGGGCTGATGTGTGTCTTTTGCATGTTGTGTGTAGCTGCACATCCTAATGCAGGGTTTGAATTTCCTGCAGATGGGAGCCGCAGTAATGGCAAACAGTTCTGTGGAGGGAACCAGGCAGCCACAGAGAGGATGATCCAGTTTGGGCGGGAGCTGCAGGCGCTCAGCGAACAACTGTGCCGCGACTATGGCACTAACACCACGCACAAGAAGATGTTACAGGTACACAAATTATCAGAGGGTCTGCCGAAGAAAGGAGGAAAACTTTAAAGATTTCTAGTATCGGCTGAAATCCAAACTCTCTTACCTTAACTTCAGAAAAAAAAAAAAAGAAATGATCAAGAAGTTAACGCAGCATTACAAATCTGATCTAACATGGTTCAGGTATCTAATCTTTAGTTACTTAGCCTTTATATTTATTTAGGATATTGGGGGGAACATTTCCTGTTCCAGATTAGAAAGATGAGGCAGATCTCACTCTTTAGGTGCCCCTGATGAGGTGGCATAAAAAGCTCCTAATAAATGAATCTTTACCTGAAGGAGCACATATTCACTCTGAAAAATTCACAAAAAAATCAAACTTTACCTTTAGTTACAGAATATTATTGAACCAGGACAAAAATAAATACAAAGAACAGTATAAGAATATACAACAACAAAATAAATACGGGAAAAATACATACAAGAACACAAAAATAGAAAAAAAAAATATTTACAACTTATTGTCTCCACAAGATAAAAATGATTGTGGCTGTTTCTGAACGTCTGTCCTAACCCCTATATATAGCACTATATACTAGTATATGAATGTGGATGAAAAAGTGCTGGGCTTAAAATTTCCCACAATCCAGTAGTTTGCATAGATGGTCACTAGATGAGCAAATATATCCCAAAATGCTTTGCAAGATCTCTCCTCGCAAAGGATCATGTTATGTCTTTTTTAGTAGTTAGCCTCTTTCCGAACGGTCAGTTAAATGAGTTTGCTATAAAATCCACTATGTAGTCCCTGCTCTATGTAGTGATTTAAGGATTAGGGCTGACGTTCAGACACAGCCAGTGTGGGTAAAAGGTGTTTCCCCAGTTACCAAAGTGAAAAAAAAAAATTAAGTTTTATTTTATGAATTATTTTAGGTTAAATTATTTTAGGTTGATCTGATTCCAAATTTAAGGTTGGAATCATTAACTTATTCACTGGGGAAAACATCCCAAGTTAGGTAATTTTTTTGATTAGCTTTGAAATCATACTGTTGCTATGGGAATAATGAAAACAAATGTATTTCAAGGCTTTCTGGACAAGTGTTGGGGCATCAGTCAAAGGTTCTATGTAGAAATGTTAAAATGATACCATCAGCTGTCAAACAATCAGTGTGAAGATTTATCATATAGTGAAGTTCTGAATAAAAACCTAACCCTAGCTGCACGGAGGAATTGCTTAGTGTTATTGGAATCATTTCATAATGTGCTGAATTATGTGGGTCATTATAGTGTTATGACAGATATTCACCACTAGGGGGCAGATACAGCTCTCAGGAGCTGTCAGGATGTTAATTTTAAGCAAAGACATGGTTTTTGCAATCCATTTTTTACATCCTGCAATATTAACTGAGGCTCTTCTTTTAATTTTTGATGGATGAAATGATAATCAAATCCTCGTATTGGGAATTTATTGTGTCTTTGACTTTGCAGCAATCTGTCATATCAGGCATGCATGAAGAAACAGGAAAAAGGAGAAATCCTCTTTTACAGGAAGAAACCTCCAGCAGAACCACACCCAGACTAAAGACTGCTGCGTACTCCAAGAAATATGACAATTTTTTTTTGCTTGCACACTTGCAAGAACAAATGACATAATTTTGTTCTGACAGACATGTCTTAGCGGTTCTTGTTGCTTGTTCTTGACACTGGGCAAATTTTTTTTCTTGGTCAGGATTTGGAAGAGAGTTGTTAAGTTGGAACAGCAGAGATGATTTTTTCCCCCTTTAGTTTCCAGGTTTGAAATCTGTAAAGTGAGTTGTAAGCTACAGTGGATGGGAGTGGCACGTTAACAGAGTTGTTATGAGAGCTGATTGGCTGCAGCACTCCTCGAAGGAACCAATCAGTGGAAAAAAAGGCCAAATATAATAATTTAATGGGGAAATGTAACAGACCAGATCCTTGATGCCTCCTGTTTATCCCCTGCAGACGGATACAGCAGCTGCAGCATGTGCTGTCATATGAACTAAAAACTCTTTCTGGTTGTCTGTGTATATTTAGGATGCATTTAGCCTGCTGGCTTACTCAGACCCCTGGAACTGCCCAGTGGGCCAGCAGTTGGACCCCACACAGAGAGAATCACTCTGCTCCGCTCTCAACAGCGCCATTCTGGGTAAACATTAAAAACAAACACACTTTGACTTTGTTTGAGTGTTTTCTCTCCACTGCTACCAGGAAAATGGCTCGTTTTGTCCCTGTGGTCGACAGCAAAGACCAAATGTCTTTATTTTATGATGAGGCGCTAAGCTTTGTGGAGGCTCACACAGACCTGGCCTTGGATAAAATTTATTATACTTTTTTGTTGGCAATATGAAAAAAAAAAAATACAGTGGATACTTTAAAGTATATTTAAACTTTTAATTTTGTAGTATCCTATTATTCCAAATGCAGTTTTAGATTAAACCTGTCTGCAAAGATAATTGTTATCTAAATACTTCTGTACTACTTCACGGTTAAAAAGATCAGAAATGCAAAAAAAAAGATTTTAACTTTTTGTTTAACTTAGTTTCAGCTCAGTTTCTGATTTGAATGAGGGCGTAGAAAAAGAAAGGAGATGCTGATCTAAAAAAACAAAACAGGATATATATCTGAAATTCATTTGGATTAGGGCCCCATCTAACAGATTCCTCATGCAGGAGTTTTCTTCACCTAAAACAGAACTTCCAGCAGGATAATAACATTTTCATTTGTTGATGCTTTGATTAAAACTTCAAGCATGCTGTCTGTCTGCTGCAGAGTCCCAGAACCTTCCCAAGCAGCCTCCGTTGATGCTGGCGCTCGGACAGGCCACAGAGTGCGTTCAGCTCATGGCTCGGGTTCGGTCCGGTTCCTGCTCCTTCGCCAGGATAGACAACTTTTTGCACTAGCCCTCGATCAGGTGAGCAGAATACAAAAATAAAAAAATAAAAATTAAACCAAGATCCATGATAAGAGCTCCGGTCTTACCTGTCTATCCTCAGGTAAATCTTAAGCAGCACTGAGATGTCCAGCTGGTTGTTGTCAAGGCGACGAAGAGGCGAGCATGCGTCTGATTGGAGCAGAGAAAGGAAGAAGGCTTCCTATTTAATTTAGTATTATCAGATTTAATAAATGTGTGACACTATTTAAAGATTATTATTATTATTATTCAGTTTATTTAGCCTTTTTTTTTTTTTTTTTTTTGTCTGTTTTTTTTTTTTTTTTTTTTTTTCAGTTTTTTTTATCATCTTCCCCCTTTTTTATTCTTTCTTTTGTTGGCCTTTGATTCCTATAGTCAGTTCTGTTGTTTTCATTTCCCATATCAACCCCAAACA
>NW_015150841.1:30288-46405 GCF_000732505.1 Cyprinodon variegatus
TTTAATAAATGTGTGACACTATTTAAAGATTATTTTTTTTTTTTTTTTTTTTTTTTAGCATTTTTTTGTTTTTGTTTTTTGTCAGTTTTTTGTGCTTATCCCAGAAAAATTTATCATCTTCCCCCTTTTTTATTCTTTCTTTTGTTGGCCTTTGATTCCTATAGTCAGTTCTGTTGTTTTCATTTCCCATATCAACCCCAAACAAACCCATAAGATCCTGGATAGCATTTAGCACAAACTTGAGGAGCTTTAACTTTGAGGACCCGTTGCTTTCTTCATAGGACTATCAACGTTCGGCTTCAATGTCATTATTAATTCAAGGTTTTAATGATGGATTCAAACTCTTCTTTTCCCACAGTGGAAGGATTTACCCAGTAGGATAAAACCATTTTGTACTCTGCAAAGATATTTGTTTAAGTGTGGCCAACAATATTAGAAAAATGTTGCTGCTATAAAGAAAAACAGAAACAAGTAAACACATTATTTTTAAGAATTGTCAAAGAAATTTGAGGGAAGTCAGCAAACTAAAATGGCATGAATCCTTTTTCCAAAAGGCATTTAATGGGATCTTCTTCAGGACCTCAATTTGTCCACATGAAATTCTCCTTCTTCGATCACCTCCTGAATATTTTGGATTTCATTTCTTCCTATTGGTCAATCCAGGCTGTGCCATCCAACTGAATTTGATGTTGGCATATGGAAACCAGGGGCCTCAGTGGATCATAGATACAAGAAAACTAACAGCAAAAGGCCTTGGCTTTGTGAAGATCAGCACCACCCTTTTTCTAGCTATGTGTACATTTTTAAGCCAGTTGGATCAGAGGAATTTCCCAAAGTGTTGTTTTTAAAGCTAAATACAGTCGTTTAGTTGTATTGTTGTTCCACTTTAGAAAAAAAAAGGAGTAATTAAAAAGAATCATTGAAAGCGAAAAATGAACAATATGATTTCATCTAAGCTTCTGATACTTGGCTTTATAAGGAGACTCAATAAACCAAGAATGGAAAGGCTTTCATAAGCAATCTAAGCATGAATAACACCTGTTATTGTGTGGAGCTCCTCGTTAGCTGCAGCCCACACGGGTGAAATTATCCCTCCAAGTTTGAGGCAAAGATATTAAACCCTGGTTTTGTTTCTGATTAGATGTAATGTAACTTTGAGGGAATAGAGTGGCTATAGCTGGCAGGTTATTGGCCAAAAAACAGTTTTTCCTGAAATAGAACATCAGCCATCTTCAGAAAATGTGATTGAAGGTCCTCTGCTGTGGCATAACGCTAACCAAGAGCAGAGAGGTGTTGGAGGCTTAATTTTAGTGTAACAAGCTCTGCATCAGCCAATCAGAGATGTGGTTGCAGGTGGCGGAGCTGATCCCTGGCTGCACCTACGACACCTGCCCACGGGGCCGAGCCCTGCTCTATTATCAGCATAAAGAAAATCAGTATCAAAGGCAGGCTAACAAGCACAGTGTGTGCCCGTTGAAAAGTCAAGTTTCATTACTGCCTGCTTCTTTTTTTCCCCTCCACACTCTGACCTACTGGGTTCTCATGCAGTCACAGCTAGAATTTCAAATAAAGAGGTGAAATCATGTGACAAACAGGGAGGCCTGTAATTTCAAGGTGCACTTTGTGATGATTAAACCACAGCCTTTCTTTCACTTTGATTTCCACATTGGGCTTGGAGGGCTGGAAAAGCCTTTGTTCCAGAGTTCTGCTCATTTTCTGTGCAATAAGCTTTGTTTTTTTTCTTCTTTACCTCTCCTCGTTGGGTGACACTCATCTACAAGTTAACCAACAGTTTTATCCTATACTTCCTCTTTTAAAGTCACTAGGTCCTTCAGCTGCCACCTCACATAGCGTCTGGTTGTTGCCCAGTTGAATGAATTGGATAATTAGAGCAGATTTGATAAGTTTGTGGAAAGTGTGATTCTATCCGATAGTTATTAGTAGTCAGTGTTTAAATTCAAACAGACCAACGTCACAGTGATATAAATTTGGAAAAATATAAATTTCATATGTAGTTGCAGTTTATTTTACTTTTAATCATACTATTGGGTGACAATCATAAAGTTTGTTTACGTTTATGTTGTTTTTACCCCAGCAAAGTGTGCACTAGCATGTCTCCTTATTTTAGAACCACCAAGAACGACTAGAGGAAGAAATTTGGTCCTGTTGTCTGAGGTGCCGAAACCCCGATAAGAAGTTCAAAAAAAGGCTCCTTTGGGAATTATTACCTGTTTTATATGCTTTAGTAGAAAAAACATCTTTGCGGTAATTAATCCTTAACTTTCAGCAATTTTTTTCAGACTCCATACATGATATTGCTTTGTGTAGAAAAACCAAACACCAAGTATAAGTAATTTCTTTATGAAGGCAAAAAAAAAAAAAAATCTGTTTTATTTATGCAAAGTGTTTTCAATACAATATGTTTGCAATATACATCAACAGACTTGATGTCTAGATGTAGACTGGAAGCTGTTTGAAGTGAATTGATTAGTAAACTGACTTCATTAGAACTACAGGCGGTTTTGCGGCTGTTGATGCAAAATTCGGCGTCTGAAAAGGAGAAGCTCACTCCCAGTTTGCATCGTTGACAACCCGGTGACATTCAAGCTGATTACATCAGTATGAAACTTTTACTCTTTAAGAAACCAAAGCCTGATGTGCTGCAGGCTTTCATCCAGTGTAAGATTTTCCTCTGGTTCCTCTCCATTAAGTTCAGTGCAGGACAGGTGATTCTGAAAGGAATATTAAAGAACCTTACTGCAAAAGATCCAAATTAAGTAAAGCCTTATGAGTTCTAGAACATAAAAGATAATACATGTTCTTTAAAAAGCTCCATTTTAGCTGTTTTTTTTATTCCTTTCCCTTAATACCATCTCTTTTTTGACCTATATGTCAGAAGCTTCCTGTGCTTCTGTTTCCAGAATAATGAAGCAGTTTTGTTTCCTATTTTCTTTCCTAACTCTGTTCTGTAATCACCATTCCACAAATAGCTGGATGTTGTTAAACCTGCAACTCAGTCTCTGAAATCACCCCAACGATCCAAAAGAAGTTTACATTTGTCAATCTGAGATGTTGAGCTTTCCACCAGGATCATTTCACAGCCCTCCTCTGCTGTACTTGGAAGCTCCCTGATGTGCAGAGCTCCATGCCTCCAGCTGTATAACACGGTTGTACCCCTGCCTGTCCTCCATGTTTGAACTCTGACCCCTAACACCTCCACCTCCTGCGCAGAGAAACTGATCTGAAAATGCAGATGAGCTCTGCACAAATTACTTCTATCTTCATTTTATTATTTCTTTTGGGAACTTTTGAGTTTTACCTAAATATAAAGAAAATGTAAGAAAAAAAATTGTGAAATAAAATATCTACTTAGCATGACTTTTAAACTTTAAAACAATAAAAAAAAAAAAGGAAAAAAAAAGATAATAAAAAAAAAAGTATTGGGAACATGTTTAAAAATAAATATTGTATTCTGTTTAATTTTGACAGAATTATTTTTATTAAAATACATCCATATGCATATGAAATGTGTCCTGTTGTTATTTGCTGTTTTAATTCAAGTGAAACACGTAATATAAATTATTTACTAACAAACTAAATTAAATTATAAGGATCTTCCTCTCGTCTCTAATGAAAATAATTAAAGCAACAAAGCACAATATTCGACCCAATAGCTGGCTTAAGCACTAAGCTAGCGATATAGTAAATGATTTCTTACAAACCCTTATATAAGTTGAGATAGTTGGATCCATCACTGAATTAGTCATGCGAGTCCCGCTTTACAGTAATGAGCTCCCCTTAAACAGCAGAACTAACCTGATAAGGCATATTTTTAGTTTTCTGATGCAGGATTTAATTGTCCTTATAAGTAACTCCCATAATTTCTTATTCTGCTGGTCCAAAGTGGTCAGCTATCAGATTTTAAACTACCATGAAGAATAAGGTGGCAATTGATGGTGCCATTAATGCACTGCAGCACCAGCTGTATTTTAAATACCTATCCTGGGAGCACCTCATCAGACTTGGCATGACGTAGACTTAGATTTTGTCATTTTGTTTACACAAGTTTAAAAAAAAAAAAATGTGTTTGCTCTCTGGACAATTTCATCTTTTTTTTTTAAAGTGCAGCCTTGAAAAATAGTAAAAATGACTCTAAATTTACTGTTCTAACTTTTTTCTAGTCATGTGTCTTTTCTCTCACACACAACAAATAGCTTTATTCCATATAAACCCCGTACATATATACAGTATGTACAAGATCTGCTATAATTTAAACAGATGCATAGGCTATGTTGAGAGCAGGAAGTACAATGAAAGTTTCTCCATGCTTGGCTAAACAGGAGCTACTGTAATTTTGGAGGGAGAAGCAGGCTTGAATGTCACTACCACCAATGAAACTATATATAAAATGGTATTTTTATGGGTAAACACCTAATTTTTGGTGTCTTTTATACCCAGGAAACAGACTGATAAAAAGTACCTTGGTCGAGTGGAAATAAATGCAAGGAAAATTTATTGATACTGCACATTTCAGTAGCAAGACAATTCAAAGCGTTTTACATCAATGAAAAGTACATTGCATTGGCACAAAGGTTATTTGATATTAGACATGAATAACTAGAAAGGAATAAAATAAGTAATAAAAAGGCAGAAGCATTGTTGATCAACATTAACTTTCTAATTGACTTATTAGGCAAACGTGAAGACCATGTTAAAATAATGAATTTTTTTAATCATGAAAACAATTAGTTTTGAAGGTCTTGCTGAAACATTAGTCCTTTAATCCTGGAGATGTTCCTCAGGTGATAGACGGCTTGTTATTTTGAAGTGGAGAGGGAGGGTCTTTTCAAAAATTTGCTAAAAAAAATCCTCCACTATACCTTTAAGATGAAACATGAACATTGGTCCTAAATATCCAAAATTAAGATCGTGGTTCATGGCTCAACAACAACAATAAATATCTTCAATTCTAAGAAAATATCTTAAGGATAAAATACGAAGAGAAACTACGGAAGAGGATTAGGGCCACTGAAAAAAAAAAAAAACAGATTTTTTTTATTTCAGTATAGTATGGGGAAAAAGTCAGAATTCTGACTTTTTTTCTCAGAATTCTGACTTTAATCTCAGAATTCTGACTTTTTTCTCAGAATTCTGACTTTTTTATTGTCAGAATTCAGTCAGAATTCTGAGATTAAAGTCAGAATTCTGAGATTGGCCCTAATCCTCTTCCGTAAGAAACACCTCAAAAACCACCAAAAATAAGAAGTAAAACACTGATAAAATCCTACAAGCCAACAACAGCTGTGCAATTAGAGTGATAATCACAGCTATGCTAAATTGCCTCCAATGTGGATTTTCACATCAGTTGAAATCAATATTAAAGGTAGATCATCATCCACAACTTTCACTCAGGTTTTTTTTTTTTTTTTTTGTGGATTGCGATGTGTTTATTCAAATTGGCCTTCCATCTATATTTCCGCCCACACACATCACAAAAGTAATATTTTTCTTTGTGGATTTGCATGTGTTTGTGTAAAGCTCCCTTCCATTTAAAATTCTCTCCACACTCATCACAACTGTAAAATTTTCTGTCTGTGTGGACTTGCATGTGTCTTTTTAAATGTTCCTTCTGGTGAAATTTCCACCCACACACATCACAAGAGAAAGGTTTCTCTCCCGTGTGGATTTGGAGGTGTCTGTTTAAATGTGCCACCCTGGTAAATCTCTGTCCACACACACCACAACTAAATGGTTTCTCTGCACTGTGGCTTCCCATGTGTGTGTTCAACGCAACCTTCTGGGTAAAACTCTGCCCACATTGATAGCACCAGAAAGGTTTTAGGCTATTGTGGATTAACATGTGTTTTTGTAAATTGTACTTATTTCTAGATTTGTGTGAACAGAGATCACAACTGAAAGGTTTCTCTTCTGTGTGGATTCTGATGTGTGATTTCAAATGTGCCTCTAATCTAAATCTCTTGCCACAATGATCACAAGAGAAAGGTTTATGTTCAATGTGGATATCCATATGCCTATTTCTACATACCTTAGTAGTAAACCCCCTTCCACATAGCTTGCAATGGAAAGGTTTCTGTCCTGTGTGGGCTAACATGTGTAAATCTAACTGTTTCTTTAAAAAAAAGCTATGTCCACATAGTTCACAATAGAAAGGTCTGTGTCCAGCGTGGATGTGCATATGTTTTTTTCTACTTTGTTCAGTAGTAAACCTCCTTCCACATATATCACAGCAGAAAGGTTTCTGTTGGCTGTGGATTCTCTGATTGTTTTTACAGCTTTCTTTCGTTGTAGAGCAGTTTTTGTTATCCAGACAGCTTGAAGATGCAACTCCTGTCAAGTCTTCCTGAAGACATTGAGAGTGAACAAATTGTTCAGCACACTCAGAGGAGCTACATGGCTTGTCAGCAATGTTTCTGTCCAAATCCAGTGCTTTGTTTCCCTCCCAGTCATTGTGCATGTCCTTAGTCTTTAGTCTAGAGTCTGAAAAGTGTTTCTGCTCTGAGACATAGTGCTCCACATCACTGTTCTTTTCATTCTCTGGTGAAATAGGACCCTCTCTTTGACTTTGTGTGCTGATGGATTCTTCCCCTCGATCATTATTTCCTGTAAGCTCTCTGCCTTTAACTTGGTCTTGATAAAGCTGTAAAAACAGAGTAGACTTGTTATCATCTAAACTCTTTATGGGAGGAGCAGTAACGGGAAACGTGATGGCATCAATCTCCTCCTTCAAACTGTGCTGCTCTCCTCCCAGTCTGGTGTAGACATCCTCCGGTTCCTGCTTTATGCGGTGGAGCTGCAGGTCAAGCTGATCTGCAAAAGGTCTGTATTTCTCAGGGGCCTCTTCTTTAACCTTCAGCATCTGCTTGACATCTGAAAGAATCAGAGAAACACGTGATATGTATTACTTTGACATTGTCTTGGACTGAGTAATTAATTAATTAATAAACACATTTTAGTTTGAATATTTCTTATAGGGGCGTTGACATAAAATCAGCTGGGTGCCTTAAGCAAAAATGCTCTTTGGCGCCTCTGTTGCGATATCCGTAAACATTGCGCTGCTGTGGGATGTCTACACTGCCCTTCTTGGTCACATTTTAGCTTTGAAACCTTCAGACAGGAGTCTGCTAGTTTCAGCATTTATTTGGTAGCTGGATTCTCACCAGGATTTTTTATAGGCATAGTGATTAGTAGTGATTAGTAGCGAATGCACAAAATCGAAAAGACTGAAAACTGGAGAAAATATTTTTTTTTTTGTTTAACATCTTATTTATTGTCTAAAATCCAATCCATAACAGACAGAATGGCCTGTAAACACATTTAAGAAAAAAAGTTTGATAATTTTATAATATAATTATTAATTATTGTATAATAATTTAAAAAAGTCTCTGGAATGGATTGGTTTTCTTTCTCTCTCAAGTTTAAGTAGATAAAATCTCTTCTGCTTCATGCCTGGCATCTTAACCTGTAAGTATGACTACTCACAGAATTTGTACTTTAATTTCAGAGTTCTGAACTTATTCTCAGAATTCTGAATTCTGCAGAATTCCAACTTTCATTTCAGAATTACGTCATAGCGTGGCTCCGAGGTCTGGTCAAATTCCAAGACTCCTCGTCGTTATGCGGCCAACAAATGCATCCTTCTTTTTGCCCGATTTGAAGGATGGGTCGGATGTATCCTGACTATCCTTGGTTTTCCCAGGATTCATTGCAAGACCAAGCTCCGTGATTAGAGGAAATGGTACTTGGCGCCTAACAGTGGTGAATGTTGGAAGTTCAGTTTAATAAAACAAGTGTGAATAGTTCCTTGAATAGTTTCATCTGAAATGAATGAAAAATAGTTGTTTTAATGGTTATTGAGTCAGATATGTGGCGGTAATGTTTGGTTTATCTACAGGTTTTTATCTGTTACTGTGTAAATGGGTTTGGTTGGAATTTAAGGACAGATTCTAATATATCTGCAGTGTGGGGACTATAAATCTGATAGGATTTTTAACTTTTTATTGCTTTATTGTACAATTTGCTTAACTAAATATTTTTTGTTGTTAAATATAAGAGATTTTGCAGATATATTTTATATTTATACATTGTTTAGATTTACTTATATCTTTCTACACCTTTTTTAGAATAGAATAGAAAATCTCTTTATTGTCCCACAATGGGCAAATTTACTGCAGCAGAAAGATTATTGAAATGGTCACACAAATGTGGACCTTAGAAAAATGTATAAAGAATAACGAAATAGGGAAGAGTTAAAATAAAAACAATAAAATACTGTAAAGTGTTTCAACAATATAAAACTGTGCACCTGGAGAATAAATAACCAATATACAGCTATGGACATTTTTACAGTAATGGATATTTGAAAATGGCAGCAACATCAGAGATGTACAAAATGACAGTAGCTGTTGGAGGCTCAATGTGTTGCAGAATGGAATGGAAAGTGTTTATTTTGACAGATCAAAGTCCCATGCTGTCCTCAGTACAACATTACACGGTGCTTCACATTACACCAGACAATCCAAGATTTTTCCCAACTCTCATTCCATTTCAGGCTAATTTTATAGTCTTCACATCGCACTATGTAGATGTATGTGCATGACTGGATGCTCCGTCGAAATCTTCCTGGAATTCCCCATGTAATGGCCAAGGCCAGAGGTTGGATGCCCTGTTGGAATCTCAGCTTATGACCTCTCAGCCACTAGGAACCCTGTTTTTTCCAAGATTCGTACGTGACTTCCAGCATGCTGCATTCTCTGTGTTGCCAAGTAAGCAAAAGGCCACGAATAAGACTACATAAGGCAGAAGGCCTACAATTGCTTTCATACAGCATGTTATTTAACTGACTAAGGTTTATATCAATACATTTGTCACCTTTATTCCACTCTTTATTCACAGGAGTGAAACCTTTGTTCACTTTAAAATAAAAAAAGAAAGAAAATGTAAAAGAAATAGTTTTTTATTCTTTTCCTGTTTTCGTGTCAACTGTAACGGTTGCTAAGCAACAGAACTGCGAGAAACAGAAAGGAGGGGTGAGGGGCTGAGTCTGCTTTTTTTTTTTTTTTCCTAATCGTTTATTAAAACACGCGATCAAGAGGTCTGCCTACACCCTGACCGAGTAAACATTTCCTAAATAGGCACAGGCTGCAGTGCTACTACTTGGATGTGATGGGTGGATCTAACATCATTATAAAATTTCCAAACAACTATTAAAACTACGGAAACACATAAAGGTTGCAGCAGATTAGTTATTCTTCTCTATTCTTTACTCGATCGCCTCTTTAACAACTATAAGAAACTTTCTAAACTTTAAGAAACATGAAGTTTAACAAACCTAATCTGTGCAGCAGAACTTTTGGGTTGAAGTCAGCCTCTGGGATGCGGTGACGCAGATTATAATCCCGATCCTTTTTTCCCATTTCTCTCCAGCCGCTTTGTTCTCTGGTGAACCGAACAGACATTTCATTTCTTCCTTTTGCTCTGTGAGTAACAAGAAGAGACGGTTAACTTCTCCTCTATCCACGCAATGTAATCCTCAACCAAGCGGGCGGAAAAACTCCTCCTCTTTCGAAAAAAAAAAAAAAAAAAAACTTTATTAAGGAGACACATACGAAAGAGGATTAGGGCCAGTGAAAAACAGTGAACTGATTTCAGTTTAATATGAGAGAAAAAAGTTAGAATTCTGACTTTAATCTCAGAATTTTTACTTTAAATCTCAGAATCCTGACTTTAATCTCAGAATTCTGACTTTAATCTCAGAATTTTTACTTTAAATCTCAGAATCCTGACTTTAATAGCAGAATTCTGACTTTAATCTCAGAATTCTGATTTTTTTTCTCTCGGAATTCTGACTTTAAATCTCAGAATTCTGACTTTTTTTCTCAGAATTGTGACTGTAATCTCAGAATTCTGACTTTAATCTCAGAATTCTGACTTTTTTCTCGGAATTCTGACTTTAATCTCAGAATACTGACTTTAAATCTTGGAATTCTGACTTTAATCTCAGTGTTCTGACTTTAAATCTCAGAATTCTGACTTTTTTCTTAGAATTCTGACTTTATTCTCAGAATCCTGACTTTAATCTCAGAATTCTGACTTTAAATCTCAGAATTCTGACTTTTGCATTGCCCTCTTGTGCAATGCAATAAAAGAAGAATAATACTTAGCGCAAGGGAGATTACAAACAAATTATAGTAGTTTACAGTTTTTTACAATTGCCATGACAGAATTTTCAATACTTTTAACAATTTTCCAAAACTCTTAACACAGTTAGCTGTACATCTGCATGTGTAATCTATACTATTAACACATTTCTTCTTGCTTTAACACATAATGCATGCAATTAACGCAAATTAAAAATGCTTGAACTCCTTTTACACACCAGCTCAAACAAGACCAAAACAGTAGAATTTTACAGCCAAATTTACCAATGCTTTAACGCTGCAGCAATTCTGTCTCTGTCTTTTGTTTCATAAAATGTACATTCTATAAAGCTACTTTCTGCAGCAAACGAAACAAAATGCATGTGCAAAAAACAGGTGTGTCCTTGTACAGTTACTGTCTAGGGCACACCTAACACATCTAAAATAATGCAGTTTCTGTAATTTCAGCTGATGATAGTGTTTTTTTTGTCATTGTGTTATGATTGACTAAATGTCCCTGTTGGAATAAAACACTTGTTAGTGTTTTGATTAATTATTTTATTTTGAAACATGTTTGCAGTGTTTTGTTAGACATGGTGTGTCGTGTTAGTGTATTATTGGATTTTGAAAATTAGTTTTGGAGTTTAGTTTACAATGTGTGAATTTGAACATGAAATTAACCGTTTCGCCAATTGTGTGTTTTAGGTGTGTTGGTGCGTTAAGAGTTTAGGAAACCTGTTAAATGTAGTGAAAACTGTGTCATAGCAATTTTAAAAAACTGTAATGTTTTAAACTTTTAATGTAATGTTTGACTTATTTTTTTATGAAAATGGTGGATCTTCAAACAGCATAACATTACTTCTGGATGTACCATTTAAATAAAATATTTAAAAAAATATTTTTAGCAGATGACTGCTGGAGATAGGCACCAGCACCCCTTGCGACCCCACTCGGGAAAAGCGTGTAAGAAAATGGATGGATGGATGGATTTTTAGCAGATGGGTTGTAAATAAAGCCAAACAATATATATATTGAAGCAAATGAGAATATCCGGTCCAATAATAGTAGTTCCTATAATTAAATAAAAGGGCCACTTTTATGTATAAGTTCATAAATTAAAATGTTTTCATATAGAAAGTCCAGCAGATATTTTTCTTGGACATCTTTTACAAATTAAATATTATTTTATTAATCATTTGGATTAAGTAACAAAATTAGCAGCTCTGTAGAATAAAATGAAAAAGCAGTTTGGGTTATCTATTGCTATTTTGGTCAGTTTTTGCCAGGACATTTCTACAAATAAAAGCTTTTCTTTTTTCATTGTATAATTCTAATTATTTACAAAATGAGCAATCTGGAATAATAAAATGAAAATGCAATTTGGATTATTCAGTTTTTAATTTGCTTTATTGGTAAAGAAATGCAGCCTTGTTTTGAAAATGAAAAGGTATTTCTATTAATCAGAATTAGAAAACTGAGACACTAAAACAAAACTTGGCATATGTCAGCCTGTGAATGTGTTTAGAATGTCTAGAAAAAAACAACTTAAAAAAAGTGCTATACGAGCTGATATGCCTAATTAAACATAATCAAGATAGAGATTAAGTCGAGATTTCCCAGTTATTCAGGCTTAACTAAGCCTTATTTCGAGTCTTATGAATGCAGTAATGAGTATATCACCAAGGTGACTTGTTTTGTGTAGTCAGCCTGCCCCTGATATGGTGATCTGCCACATTAACTCAACTCAATGCCTTTCTGCTCAGCGAGCACAGACAAAGATGACATGAAGATTTTCTTCCTAAAATGGGAAAGTGAAACAGAGGCTTCTTTTGCTAGATTGATGGGGATTCTGGCCCTTCACTCATCATCTAAGGTTCTTATCTCTAGCGAAGCCTTTTTGTTTCTATTTTTATTTTTCATAGAATCAGAACCTATTAAAAAGAGTATGCTTTATTCTGCGAACATAGTTTGTAGTCTGACTCAATAGTGAACAGCTTCAGTCTGAGATCATCTTCTGCATTGAGCCTTCTTCTATGTTGACGTCAGATAGAGGAATGCAAAGCGTTTCCTGCACATAAGCATTGTTGTAAAATCCAACAGAAAGTGCACAGTGTTTGTAGAACGAGCAGGGAAAGCGTCTAACCTTGTCTCTGTATGCAGAGATCCAACAACATTAGTAAGGTAAAAGTGTTCACATATGCCTCTATCCCATTGGTCATTATGTTCAGGAAATCAAGAAGACCAAGAGAGTTTTTACATGCAATCCTTGGAGAACAGCTGCTTCTGCCAAACAGCTCAATCTGTTTCCTTTCTAAGTGAGAGGTCATGCTGCAGGGAGAGGGATTGTTTCCAAGATCTATTCCTGTCTGCTTTCCCTCTGGTTGTGAAGAAAAACTCAACACCATATTGGACCAATTGGAAGGTTCTGAAGAAAACAGCTCCATCAACGTCTCTCTGCCAGGTCACGCCAACCTGTGCATGATTAGTTAAGTTTGAAAAAGTTACTGGAATTATTTACTGGAGTTATTTATGCAAGAAAAAACTGCCTTGTGGTCCAAATGCTCACATCAGTGTTTTAGACCTCTCTATAAACGTCCAATTCTGCAGAGTATTTATAAGTAAAGAGCAGTATTTGGCACAGTTTTTTTTTATTTTTTTTATTTTTAGAATCTCTGAGGAGAGCTGAGTAAATTAAATCGAGCTTTAGTACATCTTATTGCTTGGAAGAAAAAGCTGAGAAAATTAGAAATAAACTGTAGTCTTATTTTGGTGTTACGTTCTGGCTACGCCTGCAGACAGAGCTTTAACATAAGGTTAAACCTACAGTGTTAAAAGCTTTTAGTGAATAGGACACCCAGAGTTAAATCCTTGATCAGTTTTTTGAGGAAAAGAAAAAAAGGAAATGACTCATATACATGTACCAAAACAATTGTTGGAATTTCCAGTCTGTGTGCCAGAACTGATGCATGTCTCCACCCAGCGCACAAATGCTTGTAGGAGAGCTTACAGCTTAACTGCAGTCGAAGAGTCCTTGCTATCCATTTTTTCTTTAGTGTTCATATGATTATATTATTTTAACCAAAAGAGAAAATTACAGAATCAAGATTTTTTGTCTAAAGTTTGTTTGATTCTAATTCGAATGTGAATCCTGTTTTCCTATTTGTGTATTAATGTCTCTAACATTTTTCTGTTTTGTGAAAAAAAAACCATTCTCTTTTCATTTAAGCATGAGCAGGCAGAGGTGAGCCTGTAGTATGTTGTTTTAAATGTGAATCTGACATTAAAACAGCTTTTTTCCAAATCATTGCATTTCGAACTGATTAGTGCGCACCAAGTCCGGACAAAGGATTGAAAAGTTACTTAGACAATCTGTTAACTTTAAAAAAGCTGAATATCTGCAGTTAATCATAAGAGCTTTAGTGGGTGCAGAGTAGCTAGTCATCTGTGGGTCTAAATTGTCTCTGAAAATAATTCACAAAAACAAGAGAAATAATTATGAGAACTCACAGCAATGATGACAATAAAGTGATTAAGTTTGGAACATAAGTTATATCAAACTATGTAGTTTTTTTAGAGCCATTTTTTTTTATCTTTTGCAGAATTTGAGTTAACTTAAGAATGTAAGACTTATTTTGTTCATATTTAGTAATATATGAATGTATTTAGTTATATAGATGTTTTATTTAGATACTGTGGCGCATTTTGATGGGCTGCTGGTTTGGTGCTGAACTGTCAGGACACACGCAGAAGGTCAGAGCAGAAGCTGCAAGCCTTAGGAGCATCACAGTCTTTTGACCCGCACATAGGAATATTATTTAGATGAGAAGTTAAGAATTTATCTTTAGTTTTTACATTTCTTAAGTTCACTAAAGAAATACATCAAACTCAATTTTCTGATTCAAGACTTTTTATTTCTGTTATATGTCGCGTCTGAAAGAACTTCAAGGTTCAAAGCTAATGAGTCGTCTGCACTCACAGTAGTCAAATATTATATTTCGCCTCGGTTTAGACTGTAAGTATTTTCTTTATGTCTACATGAACTTTGGAGCAAACAGAACATGTTACACACACAAATACACAAGGGGAGTGAGCTTGCCTTTTGCTTAGAGTAGATGAGAGAAATAGGAGCCAGACAGAGGGAGGGACAGGGCTGGTTGTAGAGGGGACGGGGCCCCCAAGCTTTTAAAAACTATGAGTTAAAGGTATAGAGGATGATCTTTTATTTCCAGGTGGATAATCTAAATAAGTGTGTTTATGTAAGGCTGTACTACGTGGTTGTCCCGTTAGCTATCTTTTTTTGCACATGCGCACTTTCAGGCTTATATATCTGTGGTGAGCCATGGTTTCAGACAGTCCTTGAAACTCACCTTTCTCACCACGGTTCTTTGAAAATGGCAGAGGGTCGTAAAAGTGTCTATGAAGTGTATGAGAAGAAAAGAAAGGTCTCCTCGCAAAGCATTATGGGATTTGCTGTCACAGTGGCCCTCTGTCACCATAGGCTGGCACAGGCACTGCTTAGTGGACGAGGATTTACGTGACCAATGAAGAGCAAAAAGCAGTGATCATTTTTTTTCGAACGGTAAGTTAACTGAGTTTACTATAAAGTCCCTGCTCTATATAGACTGCAAAAATGATCTGGAAATAAGTAAAAATGTATATTAATTTAGACCTATTTACCCTTAATTTGAGTAAGTAATTAAGACGATTTGTCAATGGAATGAGTATTTTTACCCTTAAAATAAGATAATTAGTTAATATTAAGACAATGCAATAGTTTTTTCTTGTTTTAAATATAAATTGTCTTGTTCCACTGGCAAGGTATCTCACTTGCCTCCTCAGTTCAAGACTAAAATAACTTATTTTAAGAAAAAATTACTTATTTAGATTTGCATTTTTCGCAGTGTAGTGATAAACTCATGATAATCATGTATACTTAAAGGTGACTTGAATTCATGTTTGACAACATAGAAATTAATTTACCTTACAAATAATTTTATTTCATTTAAATTCAGACTTAAAACAATTATTGATCATTTTACAAATAGCGATAGAAGCGAGAAATACAGCTATTTATTGTAACAAGTTAATAAAGACGAAACCTTTTTTTTATGATAAAAAATAATTACTAAAGCCATATTATCATAACAGTAATGTTAAGGTTTTGCTATTGGGAAAACATTTTTTGTTTTATGTAATTAATTTTCCCCCCAGCTTTTTGTAGTCATTATGCCCTACATAGCAATGAAATTAACTCTCTGCATTTAACCCATCCCCTTGAAGAGCAGTGGGCTGCCATTATGCGGCACCCAGGGAGCAGTGTGGGGGTTAAGGGTCTTTTGCACAGAGACCCAGAGTGGCAGTCTGTGGCAGTGGGGCTCGAACTAAGAATCTCAGGATTCCAAACTCTATGCCCTACTCTAAAGAAGAACTCTACTGTTCTACTCTGACATTAATGGTACATCTATTCTATAGGACACAAATCAAACGGATCCACACTGTGGATAAGTCCACACTTATCACAAGACAAACATCTACATATACAAAGAATTAAGTTTGAAGAAAAAGACTAAAACGTGCAAAAACTTGGATGAAGCTACCAAAGGAGAACTAGCTTGGCTAAAATGGTGATGATAGACTTCTTGACATGGTGAGGCCCACAAAGAAGCTGAGACCTGCCTGAGAGCAGTACGGTATGTTTACAGTCTCAATCAAAAATGTCAGTCTGATGAATCAGGATCATCAGACTGACAGTGCTGACACTGAACAACTCCAGTCTGATTTAGGTAGTGAACAAATTATAAATGTGTTTGGACTGTTTTCCAAACAAAAGTTTCCTGCAACTGTTCAACCCTTTTATTTTAAAAATAAAACCAACACTTTTGAAAGTAATTTATTGACTAAGGGCCGGATTTATCAAGATCCAATTTTGCGTGCAGTAATTTGCGCTCGCAAACTCGAAT
>NW_015150841.1:47414-65963 GCF_000732505.1 Cyprinodon variegatus
GCGTGCGCAGTGAAATAGCTCACGTTTTTATACACGCAAACCTTTGATAGATCCGGCCCTAAATGTGGAACAACTCAATGTAAACTCTAATTTATATCTAAGTAATGGACTTTTATATTAAAAAGACGTAAAATGTTAGTCATCCATTGAATTTGAATGATGATATTAAGGTGTTTAACCAACAACACAGAAACTGTTTACCGTAGATTATGAGATTATTATGGAAATTGATTGCATATTTTTTTTTTAAACTTTGGATTATAGAAGATAGAACAACTTGAACATTTTCTGGCCAAAGAAAGATAAACAGAGTGAATTAGATAAGACTTTATTTATTTCATCCGAACAATTAGCTTGCAATCCTTATGTGGCACAACATGTGATCTATAGTACCACTAAAGCCTGAGAGACAACAAGTAACATAATGGATTAGTCGTTCTGTGTGATGCTTGAATTATAGATATTGAAGTAACTTCCATGTTCATATGGTTGTATTGTCAGAAGGCTCAGAGGATTAGACCTAGAATTCAGATGAGACAGACATTGATAACTCATATCAGCTAATAACCTTTCTGCTTTAAATGACTGATAAGTAGGAGTAATAACATCTATTTATTTGAAAATCAACCAGTTATGAGCTTAATATTAAAATCTGATTAATTGCTAAGGGATTAAAACAGAATCATATTAAGTTTACTATTGTAACTGGTACGCGGGTGCCACCGCCAAGGACAAGGGCAGACTGCAGCGTGTCATCAGGTCTACAGAGAAGGTGATTGGCTGCAATCTTCCATCCCTCCAGGATCTGTACGCCTCTAGGACTCTGAGGCATTCAGGGAAGATTGTGGCTGATCCCTCGCACACCAGCCACAAGCAATTTCAAACAATTCCCTCTTGCAGGGGGCTGCGGTCCATCAGGACCAAAACCTCACGCCACACGAACAGTTTCTTCCCATCTGCTAGCAGCCTTGTCAACAAGGCCCAGAGATACACTGTCCCGTGTCACCCGTGACAATGATAATGCCTCTCTCCCTCCCCTGTTCAAGACCTACAATCTACACTAACGTAGCATCTCCAGACCTTCTGCATTACATTAACGCACAGTGTTCTGTGTATATAGTATATAGTTATGTAATATATATTGTATATAGTACAGTATATTGTATGTTTTATATTGTATAAAGCTATAATTTTTTTTATTCTGTATATGTATCTTCTTTGTCTGCACCATCAACACCAGGTCATATTCCTTATAAGTGCAAACATACCTGGAAATAAACTAGATTCTGATTTTGATTAAAAGCAATGAGAGAGTAAGATCTAGCATTGGGATGTTTGTGTAAGATTAATACTGTTTATTCAAAGAGATGAGAAGCTAAGAACAAATTGTTTATGTTAAGGAGGACTTTGTGCTTTACAGGCCCTATTTGAAACAACTCTGAACTGTGCTCAAATAACAGTTTGGGCTTTATATGTTTTGGCACTACTTATAATGGATTTAAAGGCTGCAGTGAATTCCAAGCATTTCAACATGATTACATTCCAACTCTAAGGAACAAGATTTTTTTTTTTTTTTTGTGGTATTGAATACCTTAGAAAAAAAGAATTCAGAACTATGGTGATAAAAGAGCATTAAAAAGCCTCCTAATCTTTAGGAGAAAAAAAAGTTAAATAAATGAAGATTCTTGAACTGGTTCTGTTTCTTTGAGGAAGGTGTGTAGTCGGGTTGAAGAATTTTTAAATGCCCATTAAAAAATTGCCCATTTCTCCTCGTGCACGCTCTGTTTAAAAGTTGCTGTTCTCACAGCTCATACAAGCCTACTGTGTCCGAAGGTCCGCCCTAACCCCTAAATCCCTCAATCACTATATAGAGCGGGGACTTTATAGTGAACTCAGTTAACTTACCGTTTGGACAGATTTAATTGCTCCAGCCAACATTAAGAGGTTGCTTAATTATAAGTACTGTAATAGAGTGTGACCGTGGACAGAGTGGATGAAGATGTATGTGATTTGCTCACTGTCGAGTGTCGAGCAGTGATCTGGTTTTTGTATTTGAAAGGACGCACAACACGGGAGACTTGATGAAATGAAAGTAACTTAATGTGATGATGCCCCATCATATAGCCTTACAAGGCCATTAAAAAAACAGATTACTGCTCGACACTCAACAGGCTCCATTTCAGACTTGACTTAGTTTAAACACCTGTAAAGAGTAAATCACTATTAGTTTAGAGCTGTGATTTGAGACCTAATCCTTAGAGACATAGATAATTGCACATGCAAAATTTCTGCTAGATCAAACAACTGGATGTGGGTGAGGGGCATTACTTATTGATCACCCCTTGTATATAGATGTACCTCATTACTAAATTTAGCAGAATAATGCTAAATTAAGGGTATGAAATCAAAACTATATCATTTTATTTTAAACTTATAAATATGCTTTGCATTGGGTGCCCTGTTTTTGGCTTGAGCACCTGCAGCCAAAAGTATCTGTGTATGTTCTGACCAGCACCAGGTCCTATTGGGCCAGCAAACGACTGATAACAGCCATACCTATTGTTACAGCCATACCGATGTTTCTTTGTGTTGCCATGGTCTTTAAAATTATTTACTTATGCTTGGATTCCTGTTTTACAATGCTTGAATCAAGGTTTGGAGTCCTCTAGGAGAGGAGCAGTTGATGGTTTGGGCATTAAAAATCGGCCAATATCATTTTAAAGTGACACTGGTTTGCCCGGTTGCCATTTATCATCAATAATGTCCTATTCTGCATATTGTTTAAAAATAAATAACTTGTTGATATAAGGGGAAAAAAAAAAACATCATTCAGTTAAAATGTATAACTGTTTACTTTCCTGCCACATAATGGCAGCCGTTTTAAAGAAATATCCTATGGATACTTTAAAAAAAATCTGTCAGAGAGAGAGCAACACTCATTTTAATAACCCACAAATAATATTTTTTTCCCAGCTAAGTGTAAAAAGAAGACCAAGTTAATGGAAACCAGTCTGTTCTTGCAACATTGCACAGCAAAACTGCTTCCCCCAATCCCACAAAAAACTATAACTAAAAAGAACAATAAATATGCTCAATATGTTCACACGATGATTCCCTCTGCCATACCAAACATTCTTGTTTTGGGGGTTGACTCATTGTTTTGTCTCTTTAGTACAACTGTTGTTTATTGAATCAACACCCAAACAGCAGGCTTTACTCAACAACTCCAGTAGTACTTAACCAATCCCATTAATGCCTATTTGCTTGTAGTTAGAATGGCTCAGCTTATCCTGAGCTAACTCTATAGTTATGCTGCTATAGGCGTAGAATGCTGGTGGACATAGGGACCACTTTCAGTCATTCTTCGTCATTCTATCTCTATTTTCCCATTCAGTAGTATTTGTTAGTCAAATCAAAGGTGTGTCAAAGCTGATGTTAGAGTTGGGGGAATCACTAAAATTGACTTTTTGGTAGCTCAGGTCATGCAGAGTTTCCAGAATAATTTAAGATCTTTCACTTCATGCAGATTTCAGCATCCAATAACTTTTTTCTACTTGGGGGTCCAAATAAATGCGGTCTTTCATTATCCAGTAGGGTTGAGCAAAATTGACTTAAAACCTAATTTCTATTATAATATTTTGTAGCGCTATCTTTATAACAATTAAAGTAATGTTGTCATAGCTTGGCAGTCTTTCTTTGATAACTGTATGCCTGCGACTGCAAGCCACGTTAATCATAGCCCCACGATCTAAAATTCTGCTCTTTAAAAATACACTAATTTAAAATAAGCTTCAGGACATTTGAAAAAGAAGTGTTATTTTTATCACTTTATCATCCTAGAGTAACTGCATTTAATCATGTTTATCAAAGTTTTCAATAACCAAAAGGAAAATAATGAAAAGAAAAAAGCAACAAAAATTTCTACAAAGAGAAGATGATAGAGGGTAAATTAAGATTCTTATCATGATGAGAAAAGTATCACAAAAATGTTAAACTATATGATAGAAGCCTGTTACACCAAGTCTTTTGTAGTTTACATAGGTGGTGAATCCGCATTGATCATTTTGGGGCCAAAATCCAATACAATCCTAACAAAATACAACTTGATACAGAAGTAGAAAAGTTTAAAAAGTGTTTTGTCTCACAATTTACATCCTAGTTGCATCTTTTCTTAAAAAAACATCATAGGGTCATCCCTCTCTGTGTGTCCCGATGTACACAGCTTCTTTTGCAGTTATGAATGCACTTCATCACTGTGTCAGCACGCATTATTTCTAAAACGGGAATGGAAAATTATCTGTTTGCTCCTATATAGATATAGATATAGACAGATTTATTTGTCATTTTGTTTACACAAGTGTAACACAAAAAGAAATTTTATGTGGAACAGCTCTCTGGACAATTTCATCTTTTTTAAAAGTGCATCCTTGAAAAATAGTAAAAAAAAATATATATATATATATATATAAAAACAGTAATTTGACTGTAAATTTACAGTTCATTTTTTTTTCTATGTGAACTAGATTTCAGGAAACAGCATTTTTGCCACTCCAGTAGATGTCATGAAGTGGTTTTTGAATAAAGCTTACTTTTTTGCCTTTCAGAATCTCAATCTTAAAAAATAAAAAATATGCGAAAATTATATTTATTTAATGTTGACTTGTGGCAGTTTGGACCCTCTTTATTCTTAATGCTAACACAAAAAATGCTCAGCAGGAAACAATTTTCAAACTTATATCGATATATAGATGGAGGATTGTTTTTGATAGGGGGCTGCACAGTGGACTTGCACAGTGGCCTTGCAGCAAGAAGGTTCTAGGTTCGATTCCCGGCCTGGAGTCTTTCTGCATAGAGTTTGCATGTATGGGTTCTCTCTGGGTAATTCCTCCCAGAGTCCAAAAACATGACTGGTGGTTTAATTGGCTTCTCTAAATTCTCTGTAGTGTGTGTAAATAGTTGTTTGTCCTGTTTGGCTCTGTCTTGCCCTGCGATAGACTGGTGACCTGTCTAGGGTGTACCCTGCCTATCACCTTTAGACAGCTGGAGATAGGCACCAGCACGCATCGCTACCCCAGCAGGGATAAAGGGCTGTGTATTCTCCCACAACAGTGTTTTTTCCACAATGGCGGTCATACAAACAAAACAAGCCAGTAAGGTACCAAACAGGAAACATGCAAACTGTAGAGCGGATGTAAAATTGACCAATCAGAGGCCTCCTTTCTCTCCTCCCTGCAAAACTATCTGCAGCACTGTCTGCGGCACCTACAATTTTGGGGAGGTACACCAGACTGTCTGCGGAAGGCGGGAAGGCATATCTGCGTTAACTGCGACACACACGCAGACAACCTTGTTTCTTAAGGGCTGTTTATTCTCCTGCAGCAGTGTCACAGTGAGCTTGATGCAGATAGTTTTGATTTATGCCAAATATTGAAGCGTAGTCTCACTATGTTATTCCACGCCACAACGCAAGAGGGACAATCACGAACTAGCCGTGGGTCTAGATACGGCCGAGGCAGTGAGGAAGTGGGGGCAAGTTTGTGCAAAAAACGGAGGGACATGAAGGTGAAAAAGATTGGGGATCCAGGTGGAAAAAGGGTCCAAGCATTCTCCCGCACCTTGCCTTTCTAGCTGGTCCATCTTCACGAGTCGTTTTCCGCAAGGGTGGTCATAAAAAAAAAAAAAAACAAAAAAAAATGTTAAATTACGAAACAGGAAATACGGATAGTGTTGAGCGGATGTAGATTTGACCAATCAGAGGCCTCCTTTCTGTGGTCACCTACACCAGAGTGTCTGCAGCAGGGGCTGAGGAACATTGGCATTCACTGCAACCAGGATGTCTGAGATTGGGCGGTGCCCTGCCCCCGTCCTGCAGCAGCCTTGGGCCACAGATCCACAGCAGCGCGCTTCTGTCCTGTTCTGTTTTTGTTTTAATAAACGTTTTGAACTTTTCCTACTGGCTGTCTCACCTTGAATACGGGGTCCATTTGTCCCGTTTATGACAAAATCAGGCTTTAGCATAAACCAGGCTTGAGTATTACTTAAAACTGATGGATGGATTATTTTTAATACAGCTGATGTAGTCAGCCACTAGCTGGTATGTGCACATGTCTGGCAGTTGGGCAAGTAGCTACTCCTGACCATCTGGCAACTGAAGTGGTCACTTAACACTTGCCTGGCTGCAACACATCTACAATCAGATATTTAGAGCCTGCTTTACTTTGTTGTGGCTTTAAGTGGAACCTTTGAGCTAGCTTTGAGATAACCTTTAAGTTTTGGGGAACAAACCCACTGGCTGGGTCTTAAAGAATAAATGTATGGATTTCCTCTGGTAAAATATACTAAAATGTAAATGTACTGTACTTGTATATCACTTTAAAGTCTGAGGACACCAAATCACTTTACATTATCTTCAGTCATACACACATACATTTAAACACTGATAGTAGCAAGCTACATAGTGACAGCTGACTGGCAGAGCATGGTTACCATACATTTTGCACCACCAGGCCCTCTGACCACCAACAGCATGTAAAGTGATTACATCCTGACCCACTGTCGCTCATCAGTAACCCCTGCTATGTACCAAGACAATCTGTTAGGATTTGGGTGGGATTTCAGTTATGAGAACATTTATGGTAACCTCTGCTAGAAAACAAAAGACTCTCCTGCATTCAGTTTCTCAGCAGGATAATGACAATGAAATATGGTCCATAGGACATTAAATTCATTGCAATGCAATGAATTTAGTGTTAATTGACCTCTGATTCCCAACCGGGGGTACTCGTACCCCTAGTGGTCCGCAAGTCTATTGCAAGGGGATATGAAAATATTTGATTTCTTAGGTAGTAAAATAAAATAGGGCTGTGATCTGTTTTGCTTTCTGAGCCCCAGGCTGAAAAATTAAACAAGCTTTTATCCACCAAAAAAAATTTTTTTCTTATATGTTTGAGTTCACTTTCAGCTGTGACACACATCCAAACCAAGCAGAGGAAAAGAAATTGTCACTAATGGTAAGAAAAAATACCAAAAAGGGGAACACAAGTCAAAAAAGGTTGGGAAATACTGCAGTAGAGGACTCAGGACCTTAGAACCGAGCATCTAGAAGGACAGATGTTCATTTTTTATAAATGTTGTTCTTATAATTTTGCACTTTTGGGTTTTTTTGTGTGTCTAATTCTTCTCCCTGAATAAACAAATAGATGTCTAACATTTCTTTATTGTCTGTGTGAGATTAGGATGCTGCAGAAAAAATTACCATATAATAATATATATGGCGGTTGCTGTATATTTTCAGATTTTGTGATTCAGCAGCTTTAGATCTGCATATCTTTGAAATATTTTAAATTTAATTGATTAATGAGGACGTTGTAGTGTTACTGGTTTTGCAGCAGCTGGACAGCAGGGGGCAGAAAGAGGCTGCAGAATCTACAATATAAACAGAACCAGCTGCCAAATCTGTTTTGATCCTAACATGATGCGATTTAATTCCTGTTTTCGTCAGGCTTTATCACTGGTATCCAAATAGTTTCTTTTAACAAATAAAACAGCTTTAGCTTGGAATGGGTTTTAAAATCTACAAATATTAAATACTTATTTAATGTATGTCATATTAAGCATTTCTAACATTTCCTGCGAACCGAATAAATCTAATTTAGAATGTAGAATGATTGAGAGTGAATATATGATAAAAGGAGCAAAAAAACGTAAAAATGTGAGAAAAGAGAGAAATAAAAATAAAGAATTAGATGAGTGAGAAGGAGGAGAAAAGCATACCATGGTAACTAAATAATGATTGAGTGGAAAGAAAACAGAGAGCCAGAACAAAACCAAACACATTGAGAAAGCAAACTAATATGAGAGGAAAAAAACAGGATCCCTGCTTGTTTCGGTAAGAATTAAACTTTGAAGCCTTTTGATAAAACTCGTCAGCCCATGTCATCTTTGGAGAATTAGAATCATTTTGGTCAAAGTTGTCCACACCAACATGAAATCCCACCTCTTGTTCAATTTGTTCTCAATGTACAAACATTTTAAATGAAAATATATATGAAATCTGTAGGTAAAAAAGATAAGCAGTGTTTTTTACAAAAGGGGCACAATAGAATCAGTGCAAATATATTGAAAAGAAGACTGATAGGATTCACTAGGGAAAGGAATACTCTCTGGTGGATTGATAGTAACTTATTAATCTTTGTTTTTTAAGTAAAAATCTAGCCAATAAGTTTCAAAATAATTGATCACAACAGGTTTCAGCCAGCAATTAAAATTCCAGTTTTTAATTGGGAAAGCTGAATATTAAGTGATTAATTTTCTAAACTGAGGCAGCTGGACGTGAACACTGATATGTTTTAATTTTAGTTGTCCTAACATGTAATAATTAAGATTCAGAAGCAGAAATGTACTTAATATTAGAGGTAAAACTTCTTTAAACATTGTCTTTTCATTATGGGTTAATCGTTTGTTTTTGTGAATTTAAGACCATTTTATTTTGGGAGCAAAATTACGAGGTCAGACACTGTTGTGGGTTAATAAGGCCTGGGTCGCATCTCTGCTCTAGTACATCCCACACAACTAATTGAAGGTGTGTCAAAATGGTCCAACCAATCAGATATTGACTCTGGCTTGGAAAAGAGGTGTCTCTGTTTAGCTGTCCAACCAAATAAAATGGTCTACAATGTCTCTGCATGCAAAACCATTAGGACTTCTTTTCATTTAATCTGTGGGCCAATGCTTTGCATTTTGAGGCTTGAATACTGCAGACATTAAATTAATCTCTTTATGCCTCCAATTCTTAACATCTGTAACATCAATGTGCAAAAAATAGTTTGTGGTGCAAGAAAAACAACAGATAAAATAGCTTGGATAGATAAAAATACATAGCACAAAAACAGACATAATGACAAAATATAATTTTAAAGACATATTTGAATAATTTAAATGAAAAGTTACCTAAACCCATGCAAACAATGTTTAAAAACACATTTAAAGTTGAATGAGTAGTCCTTAAAATTAGCTAAATATATGCCAATATATGAAAAAGCCCTACTTAAATAAGCTACATTTACCCACATGTTTAGTCTTACATTACTCTGTTCCTCCTCAATACTCCACATTGCTTAAAATCTGTGTTTGCTGGCTTTTTGACAACAAATTAATTTGCCATATCACTGTAAATAATGAGAATGTAACTTTGCCACTGATACTAATCAACGTCAGTGCTTTTAGTCTTTCTTCTGTCATAGAGAATATTAAATAATTCTGTTTTAATCTCACCTTAAAAAAGCTGCACTCTGCCAAAGCATTCTAACTCCCATCTTATCCTATAAGAAGAGGGTGTATATTTGTAAAGTTGGTGGGGACGCTCTAAGGGTGGTGGCTGATGCACCTACAGCTACTCAACCCGAATGCTTTTAATAGGGTTTATATTTTCCAAAAATGCGCTCAAACATATATTTATTGAATGCTTTCCTAATGTTGAGAACACAAGAGTACCACAGTACACTGTATATTTATAGCTATAGACAGATGCCTGCCTTTAGTGCATTATTTATAAAGGGCTCAAAAGCATTAATGTATATAAAATGACAAATAACAGCCGATACTGATGCCAACAGCAATATATCATGCATCCCTAGTATGGACACAACTTCAATTCCATCCATCCATCCATGCATGGCTTCCCTTTAAGCTGCATCAGTGATTATCCTCCTTCAGAAGCAGCAAAATCAAATTTAGAAATTTGTCCCATATATCATTGACAGCCAAAGTCTATGTATTGAACCTTATAATTATTTATATATATTTCAAAAATCATTTATACACTGAACTTCATTATTTTTGCTGTAATTGTTGTAGGTTTTTTTATATTTTAAATTTCAGTCTGTGACTCTTGTTGTCTCTGGGTTGGCTGACACAGCTATATCTTCTTGAGTCTTGTTGAGCTACAAAAGACAAAAATATATGTCTAATTTTATTATAACACTGCATATTTTTTCTTGTAAACTTGGGGATATATTTCATTGCATGTTGCATATCCCAGTAAATCTGTTTCACATTTAAATCTGCAGCTGTCCCTAATTGTGTCTCTTCTCTGCTTAAAAACAGATTTATGAACCTGTCTACCAATATAATGATGCCAGAGAAAATCATTTTCAAGATATTTAGAAACTCTGCATACTGATTCTCTGTTCAACAAAAAAACAACAGATATGTGTTCATTTTAATCTGTAACTCCGAGTAATGGTCCTCTGAAAAGTCCAGCTTTTTAAACGTATATAAATGTACACTCTGTTGCCATCTTTTAGTAGAAAAAGCTCAGTATGGGTAACAAACAGATTTTTCGGTGGCATCTCTAATTTTTTTAACCAACCCATCTCCTAACTTTTACTGAAAAATATATAGAAGTAGCTGCCGGTTAAAATTCACGGAGTGCTGCTGTGTCTCTCTTCCTCCACGTAGCTCTATGCAGTGAATAGCGACCCCAAATAATATTATGTCCTAAAGAGACAGACCTGATGATATTTCAAGGAGTTGGACTCGAGAGAAGCAGGAGAGCGAGGAAAAACCCAACCCCAGTTACTGTTGGCTAAAGTAAATCAGTGGAAAGGGGGAAAAAAAAACCATGGAAATTATTGGTGGGGACTGTCCCCTCCATGCCAAAGTTGGTGGGGACATGTCCACGCCAGTCCTTCAGAAAGTTACTCCAGTGCTATAACATACTGAGATGACCGGGTTACCGCTCTCGTACTTTTTTAGCTTGACAAGCTTAGGCAGGAACTTCCAAGAAGTTTTCCATGAAATGCAAAGGAAAAAACTAGTTCGAACTCGGGCCTTTAACCCCTAAACATAAAGAAACACTAGTATCCATGTTAGCTTACACTCCTACAGCTACCGACAATACATTTGTTGTGTAAAATGTCTTATTTTTAACTTGTTGCAAATCACATGCGTGTCATGCGATACCATGTCCGCAACCTGTCATTTACCCTGCACATCAATATACCGTATGCTGAGTAGGGGTACCATATAAGGTATGAGCTTTGACTGAAAGCATCAATCTTTGACAAGGTGTGAGTGAGAATGTGTTGGCTCTTCACCTGCACCAGTCTTAGAGAGAGTTCAGGCTGTTTAGAGAGTTAACCAAAGTTTTGGTAGACCTCAAAAATTGCGTTTTGAGAGATAGGTAGGCAGTTTAAATGAGTCATCTGTGCTTCTTGGAGTTCTGGAAGTAATCAGGAAGTAATCAATATATTGACTTTTATGAGCATCAAACTGTTCTGCAAAAATATGTTTCTCTGAGAACATTACACTGGTCTCTGCTCGTCTATGCATCAAGCGGGCACCAAAGAACAACAACAAAGCTTTTCTTTTGAACTTGTTGCCATAATCATATAAAAATCATTACACATGCAATATGCATGCAAAACCCCCCAAAACATTTCATTTACTCTTGGGGGCTTCTTAGCTGTCTTGGGGCCCTGAGCAACGACCTAGTTTGTGCCGGCCCTGGTAACAACAATTGGATTTAAGTTTACCCAATTCATTCATTTGTAATACTTAACCCTGACATCCTAAATAAACTAATGAACTAAATAAATCAAGTTAGTTAGGGTTAGTAACTAAATTTAGTTTTTTTGTTACCAGCAGAAGAATAAACTTGAGGCTGCAGGGACTTTTTATATTTTATTTAAAAACCTCAACTGAGGTTTAAATTTACGATGTATTAGGACTCAAACGGAACTGAAGGAAATAGAATTTCATGAATTTATTCACTCTGTTTTTTGTTTTTTTTTTCCCCAGAACAAACCATAATGGGATAGCTGCAGCAGCAGCCTTGAAACCACCTGAGGCGGAGATATAAAAGGTCTAAAATTGGATGCTGGAGGGTTAAAAACAAGCAGTAAACAATGAGAGCCTCATTAGTTTACTCCTACACGTGCAGCTGGGGAAGCTTTTACAGCCCCAGCTCAGGGCCCGACCTGGTCATCGGGAGGTCACAGGTTTATGCTCGGTAATGCAATCCTGCTGCTGCATCCTCCTCTCCTGCTCAGCCAGAGCAGAACCGTTGATTCTGCTTCAGGAGAATCTCAAGACTTCTTAGGCGACGTCCTCAAGCCCTGCAGACATTCCCCGCAATGCTAAGAGACCTCCTCTGAGGGGGCGGATAGGGTTGTAAACATCACAACACCCACACTTATCGCCCAGACTCTGTAATGCATATTCATAGTCACATGCGAGTCATTAGGGATGTGTTTTATTAGTCTGCCCATCTATCTATCAATCCATCCTTCCATCCCTCCATCCCTTTTTGCCTAAACAGTAATTACTCGGAGGCCAATGGAAGGATGCAGCCCCCGCCTGCTCTCAGCGAGATTGTAATGGCTTCATAAGCACCGCTGATTGAATTGATTGCCGCAGTTGGAGTCTGGCTGAGATGTACAATGGGGTGGAATATGCACATTAATCAGCTCACACAAACGATATGCAGGCTCCTGGTTTATTTCAGGTACAGGTGAAAAATGTACACAGTCCAAATCATAAACAAGTCACGGTGCAGGTAAACACAGTCTAACTTTTTTTCCCTTTTTTTTTTTCTACCACGCAGCTCTGTAGTATCCAATGCTGAGCTGTTATCAGCTTGTTTGGCAGCAGGAGGAAAACTTCCATGGATTTTATTTTTCACTTTCAAAATGGTTCAAAGACTTATTTTCAGAAGACATTTGAAGAATGAATTGTGGAGGAAATAATTGAAGATACTGCTAAATAATTTTAATCCTATAGATAGTGAAAAAGCATTAAGAAGCATTGTGTTTTATCAAATGTTTTTGCTTTAAAAAAAATCTCTGTAATTTCAGAAAGCACAGGTTTTATGATCGAAAGGCATAAATCTGGGCTTTACAAACAGCTGATGCAGAGAATGTCCCCTTTAGCCGGACCTTATGAGGATGTCTCTGCAGGAGCAGCCATATCATGTTACAATTTTTAGGAAAGTTTTGGTTCAAAACATAAACCATGAGCCTTGGTTGAGCCTGAAGATGCTGATATGATGTTAAACAGAAGTAAAACCCAATTTATTATATTAATATTTGTTCCTGCTTGTTTTAAAAGCCTGCATCATAATTCTACCAGGAAATTTATTCATTACACTAAGAAGTAAGGATATTTCAACCGATGAAGAACAGTTATGATAACAGTAATAATCGAAATATACGACAAAACATTCGGAAAAAAATAAAAATATGACTTTGATAATATCTGTATATTTTTTTATACTTTTTTTTATACTTTATATACTGGATTATTATCATTGGAGCTTCTCAACAATTTAGGACATTGTTTAATTTACACACAGCTTCATTTACAGATTTACATACAGTTATTCATTTCTATTGTAACAAACATTGAATTTATTCTTATGTCAGTTTTACGACCACCTCATATCAGTTGTGTTTAACACATATTCTTGATAGGTTTTCTAGTCAGATCAGTTTAAGTGGATAAGTTTTATATTGTTATAACAAGATCTGCAGTACTGAGGAGTCCTCTTCAGGCTTCTTCGGGTGTTGGTTTCCAGACCTCAAAGTCGCTGATACATTCCCAACAGTTATCCCAAATTATGTATTTTTTTCTAACAGATTTTTGTCTCAGTATTTGAAAAACTGATCGCTTTCAATATTACAAGCAGAGGTTTCCACAGACACGCAATTTAGACATAAGATTCCAGTAATAACATTACCTTATAGTACTTTTTCAACCATAGAAAATTTTAAGATTTTCCAAACAACAGTTTGTTTTATTACGATGTAAACTAAAATCAATAAAAGGTCAAATGTGTCCATGCAGTCAATATTCCTAAACATAGCATCTGTCTAGTCTCTAAGAAAAAAACTAGCTATGGAGTTTTTATCAAATACTATATATGAAAAGATCATCACCAATTATTTTTCCTTTTTAACCTTAGAGCTTTATATTGAAATGCTTTCCATTTGTGAAAGTATCAAACTGTGAGAAATACACATTTTTTTGTTAGTTTCCAAACTTATATCCTTATCAATGACTTTATTTATTCAATTGTCTAAAAAAGTTCATATTTTACCTTCAAAGTTTAGATATTGAACTGTATACACTATGTCTTAAGAACAGATTTTATTTCATCGGGCAGACATTTCAGAGGGATAACTGGTTAGCAGGTTTAGCCTGGTTACTAATATACACTAAATACAAAGATCAAGAGTCAAGTGGTAAATCTGGATCCTAACATTAAAATATGCTTTGATCAGCACCGGACTACTGCTTTGTTTTCTTGCTAGAAAGTGAACCTTAGCTCTGTCTCAAATCTAGAGAACTTCTCCAGTATAATCTTCTCAGGAACTAGATTATTTTTCTTTCCCTCTGTGTTACCAATGAATGGTAGTTTTTCTCCCCTTTTGTTTTCACAGTTGGAACCTGGTTCAAATCTGACCAGCTAGGAGATCTGACTTTTTGGATCCTTGACTAAAGGTGTCTTGTACAGGTTGGATTCTGAGCATTTCTCACTGGTTGAATTATTTTTGCCTCTGATTTTATTTATACATTATCACTGTTTGCTGTGAAAGTATGCAACTTTTGAAGCATAACTGCTGTAAACAATATGAGATCAATGACGATCAGGTCTGATTTGACTCATTTTAATGGAGTTTGAGCTCTGCTATTGTGGTGGCCCGACATCTGTGTCCAACGATCTTGGCAGCACTCCTGTAGGAGAGGCTCCAGTTTCCCCATAGTGGAAAAGTAGAGTTAAGCGTTAAAAAATAAGAAACTGTCTTATAGGTTTTTTGTAGGATTGTACCATTTTCAGCTGCACTAATCTTCCTCATCAACTCTGAGAAGTATCTCTGTCCCCTCTCAAGAAAATACTTCCCATAGCATGATTCTGCCACCACCATGGTGTAGCCTTTTGAGGATGATATGCAGGGCCAGAGAATGTTTTGCCTGTAGTCCGAAAAGATTTTTTTTCTTTTTACTTAAATCTTATCTGATCATCTTCCATTCTTTCCATGTCTTCCAAATGGCTTGTGGTATATATTAAACATGTAGCTTTACCCCT
The DNA here is from genome assembly GCF_000732505.1 of Cyprinodon variegatus. Classification (NCBI taxonomy): domain Eukaryota; kingdom Metazoa; phylum Chordata; class Actinopteri; order Cyprinodontiformes; family Cyprinodontidae; genus Cyprinodon; species Cyprinodon variegatus. Next base: position 62,500 of record NW_015150841.1, read on the forward strand.
ATAGTGGCATTCTTCTTATAAACAAGCACTGGATTTATTTGTAAAAGATACCCATCCCTGTTTTGGAAAAGTCTTGGAAAACATATATATTCCTTCTACTTTAGATGACAGGACATAAAAATAAAGCCCATATCCATTGTTTGATTATTGGTATTTTTTGCTGTCAGAGCATATGAAAATAGCTGTTCTTGAATTAATGTTACCTTGGTTTAGCACATACTTTACTCTTGAGAATAAGACAATAGATATCATTTTTTGTAAAAACAAAAAAATCTTTATTTCAAACTTTTATCCACAAGTTTCACAAACCCAATCTGTGTTTTAAAAAATCTGTAATGAAACACTGAATAATTCAGGCTGGGTTAGACCTGTATGTATGGTATTTGGCTGCTGTTGGTGTTTTTATAAATAAAACATGAAGCTTACCGTTACTTACATTCCTCTTCAGAGTACTTACAAGCACACTAACAATAAAAACATAGATAAATAGTAAAGTGCAGTTTTCTACAGCATGAATATAACATTTTAAAAGCTATGTTTATAAAAAAAAACAAAGAAACTACAAAATAAAATCAGCAATGTGCTTATTTAGTGAGATGGAATCACAAGGGGGACAATAATCAGTGTGATGAGTCGGCATTGATGATCTGTGCCAGCTGGAAGCTTAAATAAAGGAAAACAAATATTTGTAAAGGCTCTGTTTAGTTGTTTCTGTGTCACTAAAAGCATGTTAGTTAAATAACGACTTTAAACAAAAATAATACATTTATAAAAGAAGACCATATGATGAATTTACATGTGGCAAACTATGAAGTGAGTTTGATTCATTTGTGGAAAAGTCTCTGGCAGATAGCTTTATTTTTGACCAATCGAACTAAAACCCATCTCCTCGAAAAAAAAAAAAAAAAGAAGTAGGGTGTCCTCACAGAAACATTTAGTGCAAAAATGAAATCGTCCAAAGGAGGAGGAGCCATAATAGGTGTTGTAATACATAGGCCAGACCAGTGGATGGCGCAGTAATGCTTCCACAGGAGTAAGATAAGACAAAAAAAAGCAGGGTGTAAAGAATGAATGAGTAAAACTATTGTTTAACTTCTGTAGATTCTAACAAGGTCCAGCTTTGGTATTATTTTTGCCGCTGCATCATAGTTAAAGGTAAGGCCGCCTGTGTTGGCTCACATGCACAAACATGTTTATTTGTTGCAGCTGGGGTATTAAGATGTATACCCTGCAGACAGCTTATTCAAAGTTATTTGTTCTGGGAGAAGATTTCAAATGTATTTGGTTCCTTGTCATCTAGATTGGAACCCTATCAAACTAAGTAGCTTGTTGTATGACCTAAACCAGTCTGGGTGGAGCCTCAGGGTTTACACTATTGACAACAACAGGGAGGCGCCTTACCCCATTACTTTAAAATGTAAATAAATAGGAAACTTTTTCTGGTTGCATCGCACAGATTATTTCCCCAAGAATTCATGCTACCACCTGACACAATAGCTCCCAGGGTGAAGAACCATAGCACCCTTATAAAAGAACATCTATAGATGACCCAAATTCTTGTTATTTAAACCAGAATAAACCGGAATAGAGTCCACATAATAGTTGCAACTTGCAGTGCATTATTCCATCAGTTTCTTTAGCGATCATCTCCTTTGTGCTTGTGGCAGAGTGGGAGGAGGAACACTTGTTTTCAAACCCCTACTGATCGAAGAAAGCGTCATTAAGATGTTCTCAGCGTTGCCACCAGTAAACACATGTTACTTATAAAAACAGAGGGACTCAGGGCAGACGTAAAAAATGCAGGGGGCTGATTATAATTGTATAGATGCTGTTAGGAGGAAAATGGAGACATATACTAAGTGGAAACTGGAAATGAAAGGGATGTTAGAGTGGGAAACACTGAGGTAGACTGTGACTTGTTGTCAAAAATGTTAACTTACAACAACAAAATCACTAGTCTTCCACAACGTGTCCCACTAGTCAGTTTCCTCGTGAAAAACCTGGATATGAATTTAAACGCACAAGAAATATTAAAAGCAAACGTGAAGTAGAGTGGAAGCTATTAGTGCTTCTAATCACATAAACACGACACATAAACAAACACACTCAGCACCTTATGATGACTTAATGTGTTTGCACTTTATTTCATCGCATTCATTACATGAATCACAGTTTCTTTATTCAGTCATCACACATGGTGTAAACATCCAGGGACATTAAGGCACTTGGGATTTGCATTTGTTGATGCAAACACCGACATACTGTACCGTGGTAGAGATGAATTAATCTAGCAGAGCGTCCCTGCTGCATGCGAGCTGCTTGGATAATAATAATGCACCGATTACTGCGGCGCACGTGCAATCACATGAATAAACACTGGTCCAGTCTGAGGTGCAGCAAGGATGGGGGATTCAAACGCACACAGATGTGCCAGAGCGGGTGCTTTAATAACAAGGAGAGGGAAAAGGACAGCGGTTTAATCTGCAGGTATTGGTTCTATAAAGCTCTGCCAATAAGGCTGGATCTCTGTATTAGGATAAAGAAGGAAGGGAGCACAGGAGAGGAAGGAAAAGGAGGAGAGGTCATTGAAGAAAGGAGTGAAATTAAAAGGAAAACTAATAAGAAAGGGAAAGAAGAGGAAAATGGTGAAACAAGAACGAGAACAAAATGTAGGAGAAAAAAAAGTTAAAATATAAGAAATTACATGGAAGGACTAAACAATGAAGAATGGGAAGCATTTAAATGGAAAACATATAAAGGACAAGAAAGAAAAAGAGCGATTTAATAACAGGGTCAAAATCTTTGAAAGCATTGGGAAAACAGGAAAAAGAAACTAACGAAGAAAAAAAAACTAAATATAACAAAGAAGTACAGGAAAAAGAAAATACGTTGAAAAAAAAAAAGGGCAGAAGGAGCAGGGAGAAAAGCGAAACAAACAAAAACATCAGAGGAAACAACCACAAATCAGAAAGAAAGGGAAGAGAAAATTGGAAAAAAAAAGAATATGTATCAGAAAAAGGGAGTAAGGATATAAATAAATGTTAGAGGAAACATAAAGAAAGCATCTCTGTCAGTTCACATTCCCAGTTTAAATCCTCGAGGCCATTTTTTCCCTCTCAGCTAATATTTTATACCCTTATACTTCCAACCATAGGCGGATCTACTGGGGTGGCATAGGGTGGCAACTGCCACCCTAAATGACAGCCTTGCCACCCCAGCTGCCACCCCAGTTGGCGGTAGGGGTGGCGAGGCTTATAAATTATGGATCATTTGAGAATTACGACCGCTAATTTCCAATGTCGGACTGCAGTGAATGCAGCACGAGATGACGCGAGAGCGACTGAGACTGATTAGTTTTGAAAACCGAGCGGGGCAGAGCGAGGGATCCAGGTAGTAAGTGGCGGTAATGCTACTAACAGTTTGTTGCCAACCGCCATAAAACTCGAGAAGAAGAAGAAGAAGAA